>NC_053500.1:140001118-140196118 GCF_905171775.1 Rana temporaria | reverse complement strand
TTGTGTAAACAAAGCTGGAGGCGTTTTTTCAGTTAGCGGCGCACAATAAGCCCTCTTTTATTTTCCTTCAAGTGCCGCAATCAGAACAATTCCGCACGCCCCCTCCTCCACTCCTTGCTGGGAAGAACAATGGGGGAAAACGGGAAACAACAAGTGGACCCGTCCCTGAACCTGTCGACCTCCGCTTCGGAGAAGAAACGCGGCGGCGGGAGTACGGGGGTGACGGATTTGAATGGCGAACAATGATACAACATTCCAACGATTGGGGGGGTCTGCCGGGGGTCACCCGCTTCTCTGTCTCTGAGAATAGATGATAGGAGGCCTATTGTGGAAGATTCTGCGACAACGGCAAACATCAGCGCCGCTGAATTATCACGCGGCGGATTCGGCAGGTGAATGTCTCGCCATTAATGACGGGTGGCGGCGTGATTTTTCACAATGGGAGAATTTGAGGGTCATCTGGGGCACCGGTGAGATGCTACAAATGTTTAAACAGAACTCCAATCTAGAGATTTCCCCTGCAGTACTTTTCTTTTGCCACTAGATGTCCTCAGTCTGATGGCCAGCATCACTTAACTCATTTTAGACCTGCCCCCAGCCTGTGATTGGACAGTGAAAGGAGAAGCCGCACAGTGATAGGATCATCTCTCGCCTCCTATCACCAGGCCTAATGTCAGCACAGGAACCCGATTGGCTCCTTGCGCTTTTTTTGAATAGTGAATGTGGTTTTCATTCGGTGAAAGTCGTTTGTTTCTAAATCAGATGGTCAATTAATACGAAATATTGAAGTACTTCTGAACGACAGACAGTATGTCATCGAATGTACTGAGAAATGTTCTGCGGAAAATATTCTGTACCCCAACACTTACCCTTCTTACAACCCCAACACTAAACCACTCTACAACCCCAACACTACAACCCCACCCGACAATCCCAACACTAAACCACCCAACAACACTAGCCCACCCTACAACCCCAACACTAATCCACCCTACAAACCCAACACTAAACCACTCGACAAACCCAACACTAAACCACTCGACAAACCCAACACTAAACCACCCAACAACCCCAACACTAACCCCCTACAACCCCAAACACTAACCCCCTACAACCCCAACACTATAACCCCACCAGACAACCCCAACACTAAACCACTCAACAACCCCAACACTACAACCCCACCCGACAATCCCAACACTAAACCACCCAACAACACTAGCCCACCCTACAACCCCAACACTAAACCACCCTACAACCCCAACACTAAACCACCCTACAAACCCAACACTAAACCACTCGACAAACCCAACACTAGACCACCCAACAACCCCAACACTAACCCCGTACAACCCCAAACACTAACCCCCTACAACCCCAACACTACAACCCCACCCGACAACCCCAACACTAAACGACCCTACAACCCCAACACTAACCCCCTACAACCCCAACACTAAACCACTCTACAACCCCAACACTAAACCACTCTACAACCCCAACACTAATCCACCCTACAACCCCAACCGACAATCCCAACAACACTAACCCACCCTACAACCCCAACACTAATCCACCCTACAACCTCAACACTATAACCCCACCCGACAACCCCAACACTAAACCACTCGACAAACCCAAAACTAAACCACCCAACAACCCCAACACTAACCCCCTACAACCCCAACACTAAACCACCCTACAACACTAACACTAAACCACCCAACAACTCCAACCAATTCTGTAACCCCAACACTAACCCATTCTGTAACCCCAACACTAAACCACCCTACAACCCCAAAACTAACCCACCCTACAACCCCAACCAATTCTGTAACCCCAACTCATTCTGTAACCCCAACACCAACGCATTCTGTAACCCCAACCATAAACCACCCTACAAACCCAACACTAACCCACCCTACAACTCCAACACTAAAACTATCCTACAACACCAACACTAAAACACCCTACAACCCCAACACTAACCCACCCTACAACTCCAACACTAAAACTATCCTACAACACCAACACTAAAACACCCTACAACCCCAACACTAACCCACCCTACAACAAAACTATCCTACAACACCAACACTAAAACACCCTACAACCCCAACACTAACCCACCCTACAACACTAAAACCATCCTACAACCTCAACACTAAACCACCCTACAACACTAACACTAACCCTTTCTGTAACCCCTGCACAAACCCTCCCTACAACCCCAACACTAACTCATTTTGTAACCTCAACAGTAACCCAAACACTAAAACCTGTCAATAAGGCTAACCCGTCATGTAACCCCAACACTAAAAGACCCTTTAACTCCATGAGTAATCCTCCCTACAACCCCAACACTACCATGTCCTGTTACTACAATAATAACCCTTTCTGTAACCCCAGTAATGACGATCCCTGTAACCCCAACACTAACCCTTCCTGTAACCCTAAAACAAACCCACCATACAACCCCAACACTAACCCTCCCTACAACCCCAACACTAACCCATTCTATAAACTCAACAGTAACCCATTCTGTAACCCCAACACTAAACCCTGTCAATAACGCTAACCCATCATGTAACCCCAACACTAAAAGACCCTTTAACCCAAACATTAACCCTCCCTTTAACTCCAAGAAAAAACAAACCCACCATGTAACACCAACACTAACCCATCCATACAACCCCAACACTAACCGATCCTGTAACCCCAAAGCTGGCTCTCCCTGCAAGCCCAACACTAACCCTTTCTGTAACCCCAGTACTGACTATCCCTGTAACCCCAACACTAACCCTTCTTGTAACCCTATAACTAACCCACCATGTAACCCCAACACTACCCTGCCCTGTAACTCCAACACCAACCCTTTGTGTAACCCCAAACTGAACCCTTCTTGTAACCCTAAAATCAAACCCACCATTTAACACCAACTCTAACCCTCCCTGTAAGCCCAACACTGACCCATCCATACAATACCAATACTAACCAATCCTGTAACCCCAAAGCTGACTCTCCCTGCAACCCCAACACTAACCCTTTCTGTAACCCCAGTACTGACCATCCCTGTAACCCCAAAACTAACCCTTCTTGTAACCCTAAAACTAACCCATCCTGCAACTCCAACGCTAACTTTTTATGTAAATCTAACACTAACCTGTTAACCCAAACACAACCCCCCCACATTGGAACCCCAACACTTAACCATCCCTACAATCCCAACACCAGCCTATAACCCCAAAACGAACCCTCCCATTAACCCGTTAACCTTCCCTTATGTAAAGTAACCCCTCGTGTGCCTACTCCTCGCCGCCACACTGAGATTCTCTGTATTGCAGACTGGCCCTTGGACATATTGGCACCGGAATCTCCTCCATCATCAAAAGAACAGTCTACAGCATCTAGATACAAGCTGATCCTCTCTGTCATCTTCAAGGGCATCGTTGAACATGATGGCTTCTTTGAGGCCCTACAGACGCATCGTACAGAAAACGCTTTGATCGGCGAGGACCCTTTGCGTTCTCCGCAGGTGCCGCGCTCCAATAAAAGTTTCTTATCTCCCCATCTGACCTTGTCCTCGTCCAAAACAAAGAGACTGTCACTTGTGAAGGCTCCAGGGGACGCACTCGGAAAGCCGAGCTCCTCTCTGCGACTCTCTTTCTCTGCGGTTTATATGGCACAGTCTATTTAGGAAGATAATTAGCAGGTCTGCAGTTCATGTCGGCGCGCTCATCGGAAAAAAAATAAAAAAAATACTGTCCCACGCTCCTGGCGCGATCGATAGCGGAGAGTTATTCTTACACCACGAGTCCCGTTTTAGGAAGTGGTTAATATATATCGGGGGCAACGGTGGAGACGCTGTGTCTGGGGGGGGGCGCAGGGGAGACGGCGATCGATTCCGAGGGAGTCAATGCCAAGACTCTTAATCCACCTGGAGCGGTGACCTCAAATCCGGTCCGAGCGCGCGAGAATCAAATGGCGTTGGAGGACTGACGCGCTCCCTTGAGACCGGACTCCAACTTTTCATAAAGGGCCACTCCGGATAAAGTGCCACGTTTTGTAATAAGTAAAATATATATATATATAAATCTAAAAAACTACTTTCTTGAGTAGAATGTGCAAAAAAAAGGTTCCGGCTTTACACTCGATAGCCCCTCAGGCTGAGCTCGCAGGCATAAGCACATGACTTCAGGCAGTCTCATTCGGCGATGGAGCGATCCCGCCGTGGCGAGCAATGGATGGCAACTGACAAACCGCTACGTAATTAGACGCAATTAACGTCTGGCTCCCACGGGGCTGTACTGCTGACGAATGAATAAACCCAAAAATCTCATAAAATCGGTAACATGTTCATACCATTTAAAAATATTTTTTTGAATCTGCCGTTTTCATTAAAATTACAAATGGTGATCCTGCCACAAGGGTCTTTTTTCAGGCACTTCCTGTTATAGGGTGACAACGCTCTGTCTTGTCTCCCAATTGTTCTCCTAGGTTGTCACCCTTGTCATGTTGGCTTCGGATTGAGAGAGGATCCCAACACGGGATGCAGGTACGGTCCACTGTGGTCACCATCAGGAAACCCACCATGGTAAATGCTAGACTGCCAATAAATTCATTTGTTTTTGTTTTGTTTTTTATTCATTTTTTCGGGTCATTCGTTGTGATCACACTTTGAAAATTCATAAATTTGAAAATTCTAAAATAGTTAAAGAGGAGTTCCACCCAAATTTGAACTTCCGCTTATCCCACTCCTCACCCCCTTACATGCCACATTTGGCATGCAATTTTTTTGGGGGGGGAGTGGGGGCTTCAGGAAGAGTGGGACTTCCTGTCCCACTTCCTCCTTCCTGTAGGCGACTAAGCTTAATCGCCTACAGGAAGGGGCTGCTGTAGGCGATCGCCTAGGACACGTCACAGGTCCTAGGCGATCTCCTGGCCAATTACACGGCGCAGCGCCGGCCCGCGCCGCTCGCGCATGCGCAATGCCACTCGCGCATGTGCAGTAGGTGCCCGGCCGTGAAGCCGAAAGCTGTCACGGCCGGGTGCCCACACTGAGAATGAAGACGCCGCCCGGGGAGGGGGGGAGAGGAGCGGAGCCCCGAACGGCGCGTCGCTGGAGCAGGTAAGTGTCTGTTTATTAAAAGCCAGCAGCTACACTTCTTGTAGCTGCTGACTTTTAATAAACATACAAATTGGCTGGAACTCCCCTTTAAATAATTAGTTATTCTTTCAAATTTTCGTAAATTTGTAGAATTCATAAAATTTGAAAATTCGAATAGTTAGTTATTAGTAGTTAGTTATTCTTTTGAATTTTCTTAAATTCATAAATTAGAAAATGTGAAAATTCGTAAATTCATTAATTTGAATAGTTATTCTTTTGAATTTTCATAAATAATAAAAAAATGTGTAAATACAAAAATTCAAATAGTTATTAGATATTCTTTTGAATTTTCATAAATCCATAAATTTGTAAATTTGTAAATTCATAAATTCTAAAATTTGAATAGTTATTTATTAGTTAGTAATTCTTTCGAATTTTCGTAAATTTGAAAATCCGAAAACAAGAAAATCCGAAACAATAACTATTCAAAATTTTTCTTTATGGACCTTGCTTTGTGCACTGGTCCAAATCCTTTGTTGGAGGGGGGATTATGGTGGGGGGTTGGGCTTGGCCCCTTAGTTCCAGTGAAGGGAACTCTTAAGGCGTCAGCATATCAACTTTGTGGGAACAGTTTGGGGACGGCCCCTTCCTGTCCCAACATGATTGCTCACCAGTGCACAAAGCAAGGTTTAGACATGGATGAGCGAGTTTAAGGTGAAGGAACCTGACTGGCCTGCACATAGTCCTGACCTCAACTTGATAGAACACCTTTGGAATGAATTAGAGCGGAGACTGTGAGCCAGGTCTTCTCCTCCAACCTCAGTGCCTGACCTCACAAATGCTCTTCTGGAAGAATAGTCAAACATTCCCATAGACACACTCCTAAACCTTGTGGACGGCCTTCCCAGAAGAGTTGAAGCTGTTATAGCTGCAAAGGGCGGGGCCAACTCAATATTGAACCCTACAGACTAAGACTGGGAGGCCATTAAAGTTCGTGTGCGTGTAAAGGCAGGCGTCCCAATACTTTTGACAATATAGTGTATGACTCCCAAAGTACTGAATCCAGAGCCAGCCAGGCACCGAGCATTTTCAAAGCAAAGCCCAGCGTCAGCGCGTCTATTTGAGCCTTAAAAATCCGATGCGTCATTTATTATATGAAGTAGCGATTACGGATAAAATATTGCGCTCTAAATTTCCCGCAGGCGCGATTAACCCCTCGTGGTTAGACTCGAACGGCGGTGGGGAAAAAAATATAAATTAATACGGCACACGTCTCGCGGAGCGCGGCCATCGATCAGCGCTGTTCTCCATCAATCTGCCGCCTTGCCGTCAGGAGTGGCACATTCATACGTCAAGCTGGGATGATGAACGTTCCCCCCCTCTGATTAATAAACACCCTCGTTAACTTCTCTCCGTCCCTCGGGGGGGGGCGGGGCCCCAAATATTTCATCAGGAGGGGACAGCAATGAGGGAACGCTGACTTGACAGGATGATGACCTCCGTCCGCGTACCCGCCTGCGATTCGGGATTGGATGACGGACGGCTCCGGCTGAGAGGCTTAAAGCAAAACTCCGGACTCAGGAAATGTAACGTAGTAACGGATCCGCAACTCGCATCCCACCCGCGGGGGGGGCTGAAAACATTCAAAATACTCATTGTGAGAATCCGATTCCCATGGCTGCCATACAAAAACAACACATCCCCCGCACCCTGCATGCGAAGTTTGCTGAATCCAACACAATTTTACTTCAGCTAATTGCAGTACAGAGGAGGTTGTTTTTTTCCCCCAGTCTATTGAAGTGTAAAAAGACAATAACTTGTCCCTACAAATAACGAACACTGACTGGAGGAAACGTAGTAGAAATAGGTTGGGCTGAACTTACTAGCACTAAATAGGAGGGGGAGAACAGAGGAACAAAAAAAAAAAATCACATATTAAACAAGTTGTAGTGGCTCTACACAGCCACTAGGTGTCAGCATACTTCAAAACAATATTAACCTGATGCAATACAACACATAATACATAGATAGAAGTGGGATAGAATATTCATATATTGCAGCTTGATGGCTGTATTTACTTTTTTCACATGGATTTATTTTTTATTCCCAGGAGGAGCATTGTAGTCACCTTAGGACAAGACTATGGAACACCTCCTCTTTGCTGCAATAGGGAGAAGTCCATCTTCTGCACTGACCCCCCTCACCCCCCCCCCACTGACCCCCTCCACTGATGACCCCCTCATCTCCCCGCACTGACCCCCCTCATCTTCCCGCACTGACCCCCCTCATCTTCGCACTGACCCCCCTCATCTTCCCGCACTGACCCCCCTCATTTCCCCCCAACTGATGACCCCCCTCATCTCCCATTACCGACCCCTCTCCTCTCCTCTCCCTCATCTCTCCCACTGACCCCTCATCTCCCCGCACTGACTCCCCTCATCTCCCCCCACTGACCCCTCTCATCTCCCCTCACTGACCCCTCTCATCTCCCCCCACTGACCCCTCTCATCTCCCCCCACTGACCCCTCTCATCTCCCAGAACTGACCCCTCTCACCTCTCCCAGAACTGACCCCTCTCACCTCTCCCAGAACTGACCCCTCTCATCTCCCCGCACTGACCCCTCTCATCTCCCCCCACTGACCCCTCTTATCTCCCCCCATTGACCCCTCTCACCTCCCCGCACTGACTCTCACCTCCCCGCACTGACCCCTCTCATCTCCCCGCACTGACCCCTCTCACCTCCCAACACTGATGACCCCCCCCTCATCTCCCCACACTGACCCCTCTCATCTCCCCGCACTGACCCCTCTCATCTCCCCGCACTGACCCCTCTCACCTCCCCGCACTGACCCCTCTCACCTCCCCCCCTCTCACCCCTCATCTCCCCCCACTGACCCCTCTCATCTCCCCCACTGACCCCGGGCCCTCATGCACTGACCCCTCTCACCTCCCCCCACTGACCCCTCATCTCCCCGCACTGACTCCCCTCATCTCCCCGCACTGACTCCCCTCATCTCCCCCCACTGACCCCTCTCATCTCCCCCCACTGACCCCTCTCATCTCCCCCCACTGACCCCTCTCATCTCCCCTCACTGACCCCTCTCACCTCTCCCAGAACTGACCCCTCTCACCTCTCCCAGAACTGACCCCTCTCATCTCCCCGCACTGACCCCTCTCATCTCCCCCCACTGACCCCTCTCATCTCCCCCCACTGACCCCTCTTATCTCCCCCCATTGACCCCTCTCACCTCCCCGCACTGACTCTCACCTCCCCGCACTGACCCCTCTCATCTCCCCGCACTGACCCCTCTCACCTCCCAACACTGATGACCCCCCCTCATCTCCCCACACTGACCCCTCTCATCTCCCCGCACTGACCCCTCTCATCTCCCCGCACTGACCCCTCTCACCTCCCCGCACTGACCCCTCTCACCTCCCCCCCTCACCTCCCCCCCTCTCACCCCTCATCTCCCCCCACTGACCCCTCTCATCTCCCCCACTGACCCCGGGCCCTCATGCACTGACCCCTCTCACCTCCCCCCACTGACCCCTCGCATCTCCCCCGCATTAACCCTTCTCATCTACCCCCCTACTGACCCCTCTCAACTCCCCCCCACTGACCCCTCTCACCTCCCCCCCACTGACCCCTCACATCCCCCCCCCACTGACCCCTCACTTCCCCCCCCACTGACCCCTCTCACCTCCCCCCACTGACCCTTCACTCCCCCTCCACTGACCCCTCATCTTCCCCCACTGACCCCTCATGCACTGACCCCTCTCATCTCCCCGCACCGACATCTCTCATCTCCCCGCACTGACCCCTCTCATCTCCCCCCACTGACCCCTCTCATCTCCCCCCCCCCACTGACCCCTCTCATCTCCCCCCCCCCCCACTGACCCCTCTTATCTCCCCACACTGAGCCCTCTCCAATGACACACCACAGCCAGTATCCGGCGGTTACAGAACACACCGTCACATTTTCTCCCCCTGAAGCTCCCCAGCAATATACAGAATTTGCCGCACATAAAAAGTATATCTTCTGTGTATATTTTTTTCATGCGCTCTTTAAATTGTGCAGAGAGTTCCGCATCGGCCGGACCTGCAGACCCCCATCCATCAGAAAGGCTGTACAACCTTCACCCGGCACATGAAATATGAAGGCCGCCTGTCACCGTCAGACCCACCAAACTGACGTCTCCCATCATGGAAACAATAAATTATATATATGGACTGGTCAGCCCCAGTAATAGGCGACCTCTGACCCTCCGCTGCCAAGGCCGGCGATTGGAGACTTGCGATGTCCACGATGATTGTAATTGGATCCGACATATTCCGCTCAGTTCACGCTTTACCAATCAGATCCACCGAAACGCGTATTTAAAGCTTAACCCCTTCAATACCGGGCACTTACGCCCCTTCCTGCCTAGGGCAGTTTTCAGCGCTGCCGCACTTTGAATGACAATTGCGCGGTCATACTACACTGTACCCAAACTAAATTTTTATCATGTTCTTCGCACAAATAGAACTTTTTTTTGGTGGTATTTGATCACCTCTGCGGTTTTTATTTTGTTGTTAAACAAACTAAGAAAGACTAAAATTTTGGAAAAAAATAATGATTTTTTTTTTAGTTTCTGTCATAAAATTGTGTTTTCCCCTTCACTGATGGGCACTAAAGAGGGGGTACTGACAGACACTGAAGAGGTGGCATTGATCATAGGTGTACGCAGCCTATTGCATTAGGGTGTGCAACCCAAAGCTCAAAACACATATCAGTGTATGTGCGCATGTGTGTATATACTGACAGTGTCAGCAGGGCCGTCTTAATAGCATCACGGGCCCCTGGGCAAAGTAATGCTCTGGGGCCCCTACAATGGTGACAGTGCAGGTAAACAGATATCAAGTAGGTAGGAGGCAGATTGCCTCCCCTGTGTATCTATCACTCTCAGTGCCATCATGGGGCCCCCAATTTCGGGGAAGGGTGGGCTCAAGGACCAGCTGCTTTGGGGAAAGTGCAGGGGCCCACCATGCAGCTAGGGCCCCTGGGCAGTGCCTAGGGGTGCCCTCTCATTAAGACAGCCCTGAGTGTCAGTAGGGCAGAGGATGGTGTCATTAATTTTTATTGTTTTATTTTTTATTATTTTTTTATTTATTTATAATCTTTTTTTTTTTTTTTGACAATTTTTTTTATGAGCCCCATTAGGGGGCTTGGTGAAATATCCAGACTCTAAATAGGGGAGATCTGCGCCACATGGGGTGATAAGGGTGTGCCCAGGCACACCCTGTGCGCACGCCTATGGCACCGATGAAGGCGGCACTGATATGTAGAATTGATGGGCACTGATATCTGTAGAATTGGTGGGCACTGACAGGCGGCACCCCTAGTTTAGGTACTCATGCTAGCTGCATGTGAATTAATTGTAATGATTTTTTTAGGATTGCATACAATGGGGTTTCTTTATATCTCGTCGGGTTCAGTCGGCATACAGAGGTGTAGAGAGATACTCAATAGCACTGCGGAGCAATCCCAATATGCGCTGACAGCTGAATAGTGAATCAGCGTATTTATAGGTAGGATTGCCCGGGGTTGTTATTAAGGAAGGTGCCTGGTGAGCTTTGGCTGGACAGCTGGATGCGGCGTCGCTCCACCGAAGTCTTGCGGCAAGCGGCGGGTCTCTAGAGGCCCTATGCCTATTTTTTTTTTTTTATATAAGCATATTAATATTGGAGAGGATATGATCGGCTGCTGAGGGATTTCCTGCAAAGACGAGAGAAGCTCCCACTTTAAAAATAACTCCGGGCCCATCGGAGAGCCTTCCGCTGACTCCATTCATTACACGTTTGCTGAGCTTATTATTAAATTGCTCTGTGTAGGATCACTTGGACAACTTTTTATTAAATTCCCGACATCAGGGCCACGTTATTGTATGGAGCATAAAGAAAATGATACACAACTCCGCCATGATCGGTCCCGAGCCCGAATGATACACAACTCCGCCATGACCGGTCCCAAGCCCGAATGATACACAACTCCGCCATGATCGGTCCCGAGCCCAAATGATACACAACTCCGCCATGATCCGTCCCGAGCCTGAATGATACACAACTCCGCCATGATCGGTCACGAGCCCCGAATGATACACAACTCTGCCATGATCGGTCCCAAGCCCGAATGATACACAACTCCGCCATGTTCGGTCCCGAGCCCGAATGATACACAACTTCGCCATGATCGGTCACGAGCCCCGAATGATACACAACTCTGCCATGATCGGTCCCAAGCCCGAATGATACACAACTCCGCCATGTTCGGTCCCGAGCCCGAATGATACACAACTCCGCCATGATCCGTCCCGAGCCCGAATGATACACAACTCCGCCATGATCCGTCCCGAGCCCGAATGATACACAACTCCGCCATGATCGGTCACGAGCCCCGAATGATACACAACTCTGCCATGATCGGTCCCAAGCCCGAATGATACACAACTCCGCCATGTTCGGTCCCGAGCCCGAATGATACACAACTTCGCCATGATCGGTCACGAGCCCCGAATGATACACAACTCTGCCATGATCGGTCCCAAGCCCGAATGATACACAACTCCGCCATGATCGGTCCCGAGCCCGAATGATACACAACTCCGCCATGATCCGTCCCGAGCCCGAATGATACACAACTCCACCATGATCGGTCCCAAGCCCGAATGATACACAAGTCCGCCATGATCCGTCCCAAGCCCGAATGATACACAACTCCGCCATGATTGGCCCCAAGCCCGAATGATACACAACTCCGCCATGATCGGTCCCGAGCCCGAATGATACACAACTCCGCCATGATCCGTCCCAAGCCCGAATGATACACAACTCCGCCATGATTGGTCCCAAGCCCGAATGATACACAACTCCGCCATGATCGGTCCCAAGCCTGAATGATACACAACTCCGCCATGATCCGTCCCGAGCCCGAATGATACACAACTCCGCCATGATCCGTCCCAAGCCCGAATGATACACAACTCCGCCATGATTGGTCCCAAGCCCGAATGATACACAACTCCGCCATGATCGGTCCCAAGCCCGAATGATACACAACTCCGCCATGATCGGTCCCTAGCCCGAATGATACACAACTCCGCCATGATGTGGGGGGAGTGCATAGCCAACTAGTATGCCGCCACTGCGGAGGGGGCATGGCCCTCAGTGGCCAAATGGCAAACCCCAGGTTGCCATGTGAGGGCAGCATGGAGAGAACCATGTACATTTTGAATTGCTCTGCAAGCTAAAACTCACCTCCGAAACGCGTCGAACTTTGCAATCAAGTAAGTGGAAGATCGGTGCTCTTTACGCTCCACAGAGTAAAGCCCGGTATGGGCAAAGTACAGATTGCACACTCAAGAATTGGAAAAATGTTGCATTCAGAAAGCAAGCGGAGGTCAGGAAGGGTTCAGACATGTGCCAGGAGCTTAAGCTCCTTGAAAAAAACAAAAAAAAGTATCAAAAAGTCGAGAAACTACATTGTAACAAAGACAGTAATGGAAGGAGGAGCTCGATGCATAGAGAATGAAAAGCTTTTAGCGATAGCTATTAGAATCTTTTTTTAGTTCTTCTTCTGATTGGAGTGTCCCTTTCACCTTAGACGAGAAAAACTCCGGCACTGGAGCGCGCTTATTCTCTCCTCCCGAATAATGACTTCTGCTGGGCGGGGGTGGGGGGGGAGGGGGCAGAAACTTCCTCCCTTTATTATTTGTCCCCGGGGGAGAACACTATACCTGAATAACAGAGATTGCTCCCTGGGAGCAAATGTGGGATACCGCTGCTACCAAATCAAATTACCGTTATTAATGCCTCATTTTCCCGGCTCTCAGCATCGTCTTATATTGCTCTTGTTGTGTGCCGTATAATTCATTGGAGATGAGCCCGTGTAATAATCCCAGGATCGCATTAGCATGAGATGAGCTGGTGGTGACAGGTTTGGTGGACAGTCATCCGTGTGACACTTAAAGGGGAAACCGTTAGAAGACCTTACAAGAGGGGCGCTCATCATGGAGCAAAGAGGCGAGTGAAGGCTCCGATAGAAGCTGCCGTCACCTGCCTTCCTCCCTGACCACGGTGTTGTCTCTCGCACACCAGCAAAAAGTTGATGCTGGTCAATCACAAGAGCGTAGGGGGAACGACATTCAATCTCAAGAGCGTAGGGGAACGACGTTCAATCTCAAGAGCGTAGGGGAACGACGTTCAATCTCAAGAGCGTAGGGGAACGACGTTCAATCTCAAGAGCGTAGGGGAACAACGATCAATCGCAAGAGCGTAGGGGAACGACGTTCAATCGCAAGAGCGTAGGGGAACGACGTTCAATCGCAAGAGCGTAGGGGAACGACGTTCAATCGCAAGAGCGTAGGGGAACGACGTTCAATCGCAAGAGCGTAGGGGAACGACGTTCAATCGCAAGAGCGTAGGGGAACGACGTTCAATCGCAAGAGCGTAGGGGAACAACGATCAATCGCAAGAGCGTAGGGGAACGACGTTCAATCGCAAGAGCGTAGGGGAACGACGTTCAATCGCAAGAGCGTAGGGGAACGACGTTCAATCGCAAGAGCGTAGGGGAACGACGTTCAATCGCAAGAGCGTAGGGGAACGACGTTCAATCGCAAGAGCGTAGGGGACGACGTTCCCCGGATGGCTACCCCCCCTTTTTTTTGTAAGGGGCCCAGAGGTCCCCAGATGGCTACCCCCTTTTTTTTGTAAGGGGCCCAGAGGTCCGCAGGGCACCCCCCTTTTTTTATTTGTTCATCAGCACCCAAAGCCCCCGACCTAAATTAAAAATTCAATTTGTGCCCCCCCCCGCTTCTCAATTTGAGGCGGATCCCCCCCCCCCCCGGTTCTCTTCTCCAGGTGGGCCATGCCTAAAGCTGTGTAAGGGGCCCCATAATTCCTGATGGCGGCCCTGTATACATCGCCTCCTGCCATGATGGAGCCGCTAACATCCCTCTAATTCTGGACGATTCAGTTTTCTGCAAAGAATACTCATCCTACAAAAAAAACCCAAAAATGTCTTCTTCCTTCTACAAAGTTACAATGTACAGTCTGATCACTGGGGGAGGGGAGACTGAGGAAATGCCTCCTCCTCCTTCTACAAAGTTACAATGTACAGTCTGATCTCTCCCTTATCAATTTTTTGTCGGTATATTTAGTCGCTTGTCTGAAGTTCGGCCTTAAAGTAAAGCCAGCGAATGAAAGGGTTAAGTGCGGCGGATCCCCTCCCCCCGCCCGTATTCTCTATACTGTAATTTTGCGAGGGACGGTTCTCTGGTAATTACAGGCTCGGCGCATAGCTTTGGCCTGCCGATAACCCGCAGCAGATGCACCACTTACAATGTTTTCGGAGTATTTTTGGGCCGGGAGAATGAAGGGCGATGATGTGGGTGGGGGGGACGCGGGGGGATGGCGGCCAAGCTACGCGGCTATTTTTACTTTCAGCTGCTGCGAGTTTCTCGTTCTGTTTCCTTTTGTCTTGGACGGTGAAGAGGAGACGGGAAGTACCCGCGTATGCTGCACTTCGGCTGAGCGTGGCGCTGGGGAGCCGAGGACATCAAATCGCAACTGGCAGCAAAACCGCCACAGCGCACCGCACGTCACCTGACTATTTTCTTCGATTTTGTAAATAAGTAATTTTTCTCCTTCACTGATGTGCGCCGATATGCCACACTTATAGGTGGCACTGATTAGCAGGCACTGATGGGCGGCACTAATGGGCACTGACTAGCATCACTGTTGGGCACTGTTGGGGCTACACTGATACTCAGTGCCCCGATTACCTGTAGAGGAGTATCGGTGATGGAGATGGCTCTGATCGGCGCTCCTCACCTCACACTCTGTCAGCGCAAGGCAAGGCGGGGCGATAAACAGCACTTCCGTATTTACATGTGATCAGCTGTGATTGGACACAGACAATCACATGGGTAAAGAGCCTCGTCATCAGCTCAGGAGGCATCAAGTGGGTAAAGAGCCGCTTGACCGGCCCCGGAGGCATCACATAGGTAAAGAGCGGCTTGACCGGCCCAGGAAGCATCACGTGGGTAATGAGCCGCTTGACCGGCCCAGGAAGCATCACGTGGGTAAAGAGCCGCTTGACCAGCCTAGGAGGCATCACATGGGTAAAGAGCCGCTTGACCAGCCTAGGAGGCATCACATGGGTAAAGAGCCGCTTGACCGGCCCAGGAAGCATCATGTGGGTAAAGAGCCGCTTGACCGGCCCAGGAGGCATCACATGGGTAAAGAGTCTCGTCATCCGGGGGAGAAACAACACATGGGTAAAGAGCCGCTTAACTGGCCCCGGAGGCATCACATGGGTAAAGAGCCGCTTGACCGACCCAGGAGGCATCACATGGGTAAAGAGCTGCTTGAACGGCCCAGGAGGCATCACATGGGTAAAGAAACGCTTGAACGGCCCAGGAGGCATCACATGGGTAAGAGCCACCTCATCAGCCCAGGAGGCATCACGTGGGTAAAGAACCGCTTGACCAGCCTAGGAGGCATCACATGGGTAAAGAACCGCTTGAACAGGCTAGGAGGCATCACATGGGTAAAGAGCCTCGTCATCAGCCCAGGAGGCATCACATGGGTAAAGAACTGCTTGACCAGCCTAGGAGGCATCACATGGGTAAAGAACCGCTTGAACGGCCCAGGAGGCACCACATGGGTAAGAGCCACCTCATCAGCCCATGAGGCATCATATGGGTAAAGAGCTGCTTGACCAGCCCAGGAGGCATCACATGGGTAAAGAGTCTCGTCATCCTCGTCATCAGGGGAGGAAACAACACATGGGTAAAGAGCCGCTTAACCGGCCCCAGAGGCATCACATGGGTAAAGAGCCGCTTGACCAGCCTAGGAGGCATCACATGGGTAAAGAGTCTCCTCATCCTCGTCATCACGGGAAGAAACAACACATGGGTAAAGAGCCGCTTAACCAGCCCGGAGGCATCACATGGGTAAAGAGTGTCGTCATTCTCGTCATCAGCGCAGGAGGCATCACATGGGTAAAGATCTGCTTGACCGGCCCAGGAGGCACCACATGGGTAAAGAGTCGCTTGACCGGCCCAAGAGGCATCACATGGGTAAAGAGCCACTTGACCGGCCCAGGAGGCACCACATGGGTAAAGAGTCGCTTGACCGGCCCAGGAGGCACCACATGGGTAAAGAGTCGCTTGACCGGCCCAGGAGGTATCACATGGGTAAAGAGCCACTTGACTGGCCAAGGAGGCACCACATGGGTAAAGAGCCAGAGATCTTTACTGAGATCGGGGACGTGCCGTGTCCCAGGGACACAACACTTCTGTGAGGCCTCGTACACACGACAGAGTTTCTCGGCAGAATTCAGCGAGAAACTCGGTCAGAGCTGGATTCTGCCGAGAAACTCTGTCGTGTGTACACTTTCGGCCCGATGGAGCCGCCGAGGAACTCGTCGAGAAAATAGAGAACATGTTCTCTATTTTCTCGTTGTTCTATGGGAGAACTCGGCCCGCCGAGCTCCTCGGCGGCTTCAGGGCTGAACTCGCCGAGGAACTCGATGTGTTTGGCACGTCGAGTTCCTCGGCCGTGTGTACGAGGCCTGATTGTATAACGTTGTCCCAGAACGGGAGGTGATCCCACCCGCCGTCATTTTACTATACGGCAGGTAAAGTGAAGCTCCAGACTTCCACCCCCAAAAAACGGACGGATGGTTGGATGCAACATGAAAAATACATCTCATACTGGATTGCGGCTTTTGCGTTAATTCCTGGAGGGAGTTGAGGTTTTAAAAGTCACTTTTTTCAAGGTCAGCGGGTCACACAGAGCCCCATTGGGGTAAATCTACTCCTGGCCTCCAGAAAACCATTCATTACACTGCAGAGCCTGGCAGACAGAAGGAGCAACAAACAGAATGTTCTACGGGGAAGAGCTGACATGGGGCCGGGAGGTCAATGGCTGCGTGGTCTTTAAATGTATTTTTCATTCGGCTCGCTCGCTCTCTGTGTTATAGAGAGCATTGAAAATCAGCACGGCGCTGAACATCAAACTGCGAAAAGACAGAGTTCTCACTTCCTCGGCGAGGAGTATCGAATGGCGAGGAGAAAGTACGTGCAGCAAAGCACTGCCCGCCGCCCGGCTCAAAGGCCGCTCAACCCATTTGAAAAGGAGTTTTCTGCTTGTTAAAAGGATCAGTCTGCTCCGACACAGAGCTTGCAGCTGAATCGTTCACCCGCTCCTCGTCTTCCTCATGTTCTCCCTGGTGGAGTCTCATCATGGGGTCCTCGTGTTCTCCCCGGTGGAGTCTCATCATGGGGTCCTCGTGTTCTCCCCGGTGGAGTCTCATCATGGGGTCCTCGTGTTCTCCCCGGTGGAGTCTCATCATGGGGTCCTCGTGTTCTCCCCGGTGGAGTCTCATCATGGGGTCCTCGTGTTCTCCCCGGTGGAGTCTCATCATGGGGTCCTCGTGTTCTCCCCGGTGGAGTCTCATCATGGGGTCCTCGTGTTCTCCCCGGTGGAGTCTCATCATGGGGTCCTCGTGTTCTCCCCGGTGGAGTCTCATCATGGGGTCCTCGTGTTCTCCCCGGTGGAGTCTCATCACGGGGTCCTCATGTTCTCCCCGGTGGAGTCTCATCACGGGGTCCTCATGTTCTCCCCGGTGGAGTCTCATCACGGGGTCCTCATGTTCTCCCCGGTGGAGTCTCATCACGGGGTCCTCATGTTCTCCCCGGTGGAGTCTCATCACGGGGTCCTCATGTTCTCCCCGGTGGAGTCTCATCATGGGGTCCTCATGTTCTAACTGGTGGAGTCCTCATGTTCTAACTGGTGGAGTCCTCATGTTCTAACCGGTGGAGTCCTCATGTTCTAACCGGTGGAGTCCTCATGTTCTAACCGGTGGAGTCCTCATGTTCTAACCGGTGGAGTCCTCATGTTCTAACCGGTGGAGTCTAATTAGGTCCATAGCCCCACAACCTCCCACAGTTCCCCTCGGTCCCCCCATAGTGCCTCCAACCATAAATGTGACACAATCTAACCCCAATAGTGCCCTCAAGCTCCAAAGCATCCCACAGTGCCTCCTAGCCCCCACAGTGCCCCTGCAAAGCCACCAGCCCTCTGGATGGACCCCATCCCCCAAAGGGCCACCAAATCTGCTGCAGAGTCCCCTAACCCCCTTGACAACATCCATCCCCTGCACATGGACATCACAGCTCCCATAGTGCAATGTTTCTCAACTCCAGTCCTCAAGTACACCCAACAGGTCATGTTTTTAGGCTTTCCATTATGTTTTCCCCATGGCCCCCTGAGAGCCCTCAGCTCTCACAATGTCCCCAGGCACCCTGAGGGCCCCCACAGTGCCTCCTGGGCCCCCAGAAAGCCCTCACCCCTCTACAGTGTCTTAAACCTCCCACATTTTCACCCAGCCTCTCACAATGCCCCTCAGCCCCCTGATAGTGTCTCAAACACAATGCCATCTAGCCACTCATAGTGTCACCAAGCTCCAAATGTGTCCCACAGTGCCTCCTAGACCCCACAGTGCCCTCAAGTCTCCCATAGTGCCCCTGCAAAGCCATTAGCCTTCTTGAGAGGCCCCATCACCTACAGGGCCACCAAATCTGCTAAAGAGTACCCTAGCCCCCTCCACAACCCCCATCCCCCGTACAGTGACACCAGCTCCCATAGAGCACTTCCAACCTCCCACAGAGGCCCACAGTGCCCCCCTGAGAGCCCCCCCACAAAACCCTCAGTTCCAACAGTGCTCCCAGGGCCGCCCCTTAGAGCCCTCAGCCCCCACAGTGCTGCCCCCCCAGCCCCTCATAGTAGCCCCAAAAGTGTCTCACAGTGCCCTCAAGTCTCCCACATTGCCCCAGCAAAGCCACCAGCCCTCTGGAGAGACCCCATACCCTACGGGGCCACCAAGTCTGCTGCAGAGTCCCCTAACCCCCTCCACAACCCCCATCCCTCGCACAGTGACACCCAGCTCCAATAGAGCATTCCAACCTCCCACAGAGGCCCACAGGGCCGCCCTTTGAACCCTTAGCCCCCAACAGTGCCCCCCTAGCCCCCTTATAATAGCCCCAAGATCCAAAAGTGTTTTTACAGTGCCCTCAAGTCTCCCACATCACCCCAGCAAAGCCACCAGCCCTCTGGAGAGGCCACATACCCTACAGGGCCACCAAATCTGCTGCAAAGTCCCCTAACCCCCTCCACAACCTCCATCCCTAGCACATCGACACCCAGCTCCAATAGAGCATTCTAACCTACCACAGGGGCCCACAGTGCCCCCCAGGCCCCCTGAAAGCCCTCAGCCTCCACAGTGCCCCCCCGATTCTCCACAGTGTTGCCCAACATCTCATATTGTCCCCCCCAACCTGCTGCAGAGCCTCCAGCCCTCCATAGTGCCCCCAACCTCCCCATCCCCTGCAGGGCCCATACTTTTATAGTGGGAGTATAAACTTTATTCTTTAATGTTGGGACATGGAAGGTTTTGGAAGAGTTTCCCATGTCGGGGGTCTTGGCACGGTGGGGAGCCTCTGGTCTAGAAGGTGGACTGTGCCTTTAACCAGGAAAACATACCCCCATGATAGAGAAGGAGCTCTCCAGTAGCATGACGGAGAGTTGGGAGTCCTCCCAAGAAAAATGTATTTGGATGGCAGCTGAGGACAATATCTGAGCGCCCCCCCCCCCCCCTCGCAGCAGGGAAAAGCCATAATTGGCTGCAGTGAATTATTTCGGCATCTCTCTATTAGAAGGAAGATCTTCTTCTTGGCCGGATCTCAGGAGCTGCACCTGGACTGAGCCGAGCCAGATCCCGGCGTACAGACAGCAGATCACTTCCCGAAGCTCTGCAGAGCATCGCAGCCGCCGACATGAAGGACGTTCCGACAAACAGCTGCGGTCCCGCAGAGCGCTACCCTGCACCAGCAGCGCCCCTGATTTATAAATAGGCTCCTGCGCCTCTCATCGCCTGCCAAAATTTCAAGTGGGTATCTGGGATCCCAGCTGTTCAGCAGCTGTCTGCGGTTTGGGCGGCCCTCCTTTTCCCGTGCGCCCCCCCGAACCTGCTTCACCACTACTACACAGCAAATCGCAGCGGACTGAGGCGCCCTGGATCCTTCAGCTGCCAGAGATGGGCAAGACCATGACAGCCCACCTGTCTGCCCTTAAAAGTGAACTCCGGGCAAACATTCAATACACTGCCAAAGGATTTGTATCTCTGTCCATCCAGTCCTGAGATTTACACAGCTCTGCCTGGCAGATGAGGGGAGCTGATCTTTGCTGCAGCTTCACTTTCACTTACAGGCAGGGCTTTTTTCCCCTCAGGGAATGGGTGCCGGTACTCCCCCCCCCCCCTTTCCAAGTCATCCCTTGTCTCGCAACAATAGATCCCCCATTAACAATAGACCTTCTGTATCAAAACACAGCCCCCAACAATAGATCCCCCAGCAACAATAGGTCTCCCATTGCAATATACCCCCTAACAATAGATCAGCCAGCAACAATAGACGTTCCCTAGCAAAATACCCCCCAACAATAGAGCCCCGTAGCGAAATACCCCCCAAAAACAATAGATTCCCCAGCAACAATAGATCCCCTAACGCAAAATACCCAACAATAGATCCCCCAGCAACAATACATTTCCGATATAACAATACAGTAGATCTTCCAGCATCCAGAATCAGCAAACCCTCCACTTAACAGTAGATCCCTCCCAGCAACAATTGACCCCCCTAGTAGCACAAGATCTCCACCAACAATAGATCTCCCCAGCAACAATAGGCCTCCCGTAGCAAAACACCTCCCCCCAAAAACAATAAATCCCTCCAGCAACAATTTGGCCTCCAGTAGCAAAACACCCCCCCTCCAACAACAATAGACCTCCCGTAGCAAGACACCCCCCAACAATGGATTGGCCAGCAACAATAGACCTTCCGTAGCAAAATACCCCCCCCCACCCCCCAACAACACTATATCCCACAGCAACAATAGACCTTCCGTAGAAAAATACCCCCCCCCCCACCCCCCAACAACAATATATCCCCCAGCAACAATAGGCCTTCCGTCGCAAAATACCCCCCCCCCCCAACAACAATATATCCCCCAGCAACAATAGACCTTCCGTTGCAAAATACTCCCCCCCCCCCCCCCCCCAACAACAATATATTCCCCAGCAACAATAGATCCCCTAAAGCAAAATACCCAACAATAGACTTCCGATATAACAATACAGTAGATCTCCCAGCAGCCAGCATCAACAAACCCTCCACTTACCAGTAGATCTCTCCCAGAAACAATTGACCCCCCCTAGCAGCATAGGATGTCCAACAAAAAACAATAGATCTCCCCAGCAACAATAAACCCAGCTGTTCAGCAGCAAAACACCCCCCCCCCCCAACAACAATAGACGACCTGTAGAAAAATACCCCTGGACAACAATAGATCTCCCATAGCAAAATACCCCCAACAATAATAGATCCCCCAGCAACAATAGATTTCCCGCAGCGAAACACCCCCCCTAACAATAATAGATCCCCCCAACAACAACAACAAAACAGTACATCTCCAAGCAGCCAGCATTAACAGAGCCGTCCCTCAACAGTAGATCCCTCCTGCTGGAGGAGACCCCTGTGCAGAGGGGGGGGGGGGGCTCTGTCCCTGGGGTAGAGGTTCCTGAGTCCAGCCCTGCTGGAGGAGACCTCCATGCAAGGGGGCTCTGCCCTTGAAGTAGAGTTTCAAGGTCCAGTCCTGCTGGAGTGTAAGTTGGGGGGGGGGGGGGGGGAGTTCATCCCCTGGGGTAGAGTTCCTGGGCCCGGCCCTGATGGAGGAGACCCCTGTGCAGGGAAGGTAGACTACCTGTGTCCAATCCTACCAGGGGAGAAGGGGAGACCCCTGTGCAGGATTGGGCCCAGGAAGTCTAACTTCCCTGCACAGGGGCCTCCTCCGCCATGGTTGGACCCAGGAAGTCTGAGGGGACCCCTTTGCAGGGAAGGTAGACTTCCTGGGTCCAATCCTGTCGGAGGAGACCCCTGTGTGGGGATGACTTCCTGTGTCCAATCCTGCCGGAGGAGACCCCTGTGCGGGGAAGGTAGACTTCCTGGGCCCAATCCTGCCAGAGGAGACCCCTGTGCGGGGAAGGTAGACTTCCTGGGTCCAATCCTGCCGGAGGAGACCCCTGTGCGGGGAAGGTAGACTTCCTGGGTCCAATCCTGCCGGAGGAGACCCCTGTGCGGGGAAGGTAGACTTCCTGGGTCCAATCCTGCCATAGGAGACTCCTGTGTGGGGAAGGTAGACTTCCTGGGTCCAATCCTGCCGGAGGAGACCCCTGTGCGGGGAAGGTAGACTTCCTGGGCCCAATCCTGCCGGAGGAGACCCCTGTGCGGGGAAGGTAGACTTCCTGGGTCCAATCCTGCCGGAGGAGATCCCTGTGCGGGGAAGGTAGACTTCCTGGGTCCAATCCTGCCGGAGGAGACCCCTGTGCGGGGAAGGTAGACTTCCTGGGTCCAATCCTGCCGGAGGAGACCCCTGTTCGGGGAAGGTAGACTTCCTGGGTCCAATCCTGCCAGAGGAGACACCTGTGCAGGGAAAGTAGAGATCCGAGGCCCGGGCCCTGCTGGAGGAGACCCTGGTGCAGGGAAGGTAGACTTCCTGGGTCCAATCCTGCCGGAGGAGACCCCTGTGCGGGGAAGGTAGACTTCCTGGGTCCAATCCTGCCGGAGGAGATCCCTGTGCGGGGAAGGTAGACTTCCTGGGTCCAATCCTGCCGGAGGAGACCCCTGTGCGGGGAAGGTAGACTTCCTGGGTCCAATCCTGCCGGAGGAGACCCCTGTTCGGGGAAGGTAGACTTCCTGGGTCCAATCCTGCCAGAGGAGACACCTGTGCAGGGAAAGTAGAGATCCGAGGCCCGGGCCCTGCTGGAGGAGACCCTGGTGCAGGGAAGGTAGACTTCCTGGGTCCAATCCTGCCGGAGGAGACCCCTGTGCAGGGAAGTTCAGCAGGATTGGATCCACGAAGTCTACCTTCCCTGCACAGGAGTCTCCTCCAGCAGGATTGGACCCAGGAAGTCTGAGGAGACCCCTGTGCTCAGGGGATTGGTTATTGGAATTTGGTCTGTTGTCACGTCGAAATTGTGGAACACCTTGACAGCCCCAATCCAGCTGAAATGGAAATAAGTGTGTGGGGGGGGGGGGGGACAAAGAGCGCGGCCGGCTCAGACCTTTAGCTTGAATTGCCATCCAGTCGTCATCGAGCCGAACCTTCCAACGTTCTCCGTAAAAAAGGTAATTTTACCGGCTTGTTACTTAACCTCACAGGGGTCTATTGTTCCTCTCCCGGCTCTCACCGCCGGCTGGAGAGGCCATTATATGGATTCATGCCGCGATTTACAGCTTAACCTCCATCTCACCTCCAATCCCGCCACCAATTCCATATAATGTTCGACGTTAATTATGGAGGACGGGACCCAACGATTACTCAGAAAAGACCCCCCCCCCCCCCCCCAACATTCGAATGGAGAGCTGGCCTACGATCACCGCTTCTACCGGAATCTATACCCTAGTTGGTGATTGGCGCAAAAAAAAAAAACTCAATTATGTGAGAAAAATGCGCCGTCTTCACCAAATCTCCCCTATTGCAGGTTACCAATCGTTAGATGTGGCGGCTGCATTCGTTTTCTTTTTTAGGCCCCCCCCCCCCCCCCCCCCCCCGATTTCACCTGGTGATTTGGTCACCTCCTGTATTAGAGTGCCCCCTCCCCTGATTTCACCTGGTGATTTGGTCACCTCCTGTATTAGAGTGCCCCCCCCCCCCTGATTTCACCTGGTGATTTGGTCACCTCCTGTATTAGAGTGCCCCCCCCCCTGATTTCACCTGGTGATTTGGTCACCTCCTGTATTAGAGTCCCCCCCCCCTGATTTCACCTGGTGATTTGGTCACCTCCTGTATTAGAGTGCCCCCCCCCCCTGATTTCACCTGGTGATTTGGTCACCTCCTGTATTAGAGTCCCCCCCCCCCCTGATTTCACCTGGCGATTTGGTCACCTCCTGTATTGGAGTGCCCCCCCCCCCCTGATTTCACCTGGTGATTTGGTCACCTCCTGTATTAGAGTGCCCCCCCCCCCCCCCGATTTCACCTGGTGATTTGGTCACCTCCTGTATTAGAGTGCCCCCCCTCCCCTGATTTCACCTGGTGATTTGGTCACCTCCTGTATTAGAGTGCCCCCCCCCCCCTGATTTCACCTGGTGATTTGGTCACCTCCTGTATTAGAGTGCCCCCCCTCCCTGATTTCACCTGGCGATTTGGTCACCTCCTGTATTAGAGTGCCCCCCCTCCCCTGATTTCACCTGGTGATTTGGTCACCTCCTGTATTAGAGTGCCCCCCCTCCCCTGATTTCACCTGGCGATTTGGTCACCTCCTGTATTAGAGTGCCCCCCCTCCCCTGATTTCACCTGGCGATTTGGTCACCTCCTGTATTAGAGTGCCCCCCCCACTCTGGATGAAGGAGCACAGGGGGCGCAGCAGCCAGCAGTCTTGGAGGGGGGGGGGGGGAGTATTAGATGGACTAGCAGATTTATATACACCAACAAAATGGGGAAAAAAATCAAGAATTTAAAAAAAATATAATAAAAAAATAAAATAAATGAAGCCAAACTCCAACTCACACTTTATAGTTACAGCAACAGCTTTTCTTCCTTTTGGGATAAAGTTTTTATACCGGTAAACACTGATCATTGTAAACACCCCCTGCCAGTAGGAAATGATCCGTCTTATGCCCCCAACTGCTACATCTGCAGGACAGCTTCTGCTGTTGAAAATCATGAACATGCTTAAAAAAAAAAAAAAAAAATAACTTTAAAAAAACCATTGGAATCCATGCGACCGGCTCCCTGCATGTAGATTAGGGGGCCGGGTGCATGGATGGGGGGGTGCCCCGTATAGATGGGCCGCCACTGTTTTGCGGCGTTGTTTTTAAAAGGACGCGTGACTCAAAAAAACAGCTCCAAGAGGAACGTTTTTGAGGCGCTTTTTTTTTTTTAGCTCTCCAAAGATGCTGCATGCCAGATTTCTTTTTTCCGCCGCAGTGCGAAATCGTTCCGCGATTTTAATGGCAAGCAGTTTTTCGTGAGCTTTTCAGACGCATTTTTAACGCCAAAGTGTGAACCAGCGCTTAGATTCTCTGTGCTTCTCTAAGCAATGCAGGCAGATCATGGTTGCTGGGAGGGGGCGCTGTACATAGCGTCCCGACAACACCCCAGCTTCAGTCCCCCCCCCCCCCCCAGTCATGACGCAAGCAGTGGGAGGAGTTATGCAAATATCAAAATGCCTTGATGGGTGGGTGTCAGTCTGGGTGGGCAGCAACAAGGCAATGCCCACACGTCATATATCTGGGAACGTTAGCAAGTTATCAGTCATGGCGGCTTCCTTCCAATCAGAAAGTCGCACCGTAGAAAAGCCAATCGGCTGTCCCACTCACCGGATCTGCATTGCGGAAGGTCGCAGGATTGGCGGAGAATCGTCCCCGGATGGTTGTATCACATCAGACCCTCTCCTCACCGTCCTCACCATCCTCTCCTTCCTCATACAGGAAGTCCGGCATTTCCTCCTCCACACAGGTGCAGCTCAGGTGTTCATTATCCATCCCCAGGTCTACCTGAGTGCCTCCCCCCCCCCTCTACACTATACAGACATGAGAAAAACGACGTTCACACGGGCGCACATAAGCATACGCCTTCTCACATAGGGCACACACCTACCTCCCAACTTTCTGAGACGGGAACGAGGGACACTGGAGCTTACAAACGGAAGTGTTTTTTTTTTTTGAGTTTTTATTTTAAAAAACAAAATTTAACCACTTGCCGCCCGCCAGCCCGCCAATGACATATTGACATCGGCAAAGTGGTTGTAGAATCCTGACTGGACGTCATATGACGTCCTCAGGATTTTGAGCCGCTGCGTGCCCCCGGTGGCGCGCATCGCGGCGATCGTTGTTGCAGGGTGTCAGTCTGACACCCCGCAACACCGATCAAGGTAAAGAGTATCTCACAGAGACTCTTTACCACGTGATCAGCTGTGTCCAATCACGGCTGATCACGATGTAAACAGGAAAAGCTGGTAATCGTCTTTTCCTCACTCACGTCTGTCAGACGCGAGTAGATGAGAGCCGATCGGCTGCTCCTGTGACAGGGGGGGTTTGTGCTGATCGATTATCAGCACAGCCCCCCCCCGAGGATGACCACTGGACCACCAGGGATGCCCACTGGACCACCAGGGTTGACCACTAGACCACCAGGGATACAAAAAAAAAGGTATGCCACCCTAGACCACCAGGGATGAGAAGGACACAAAAAATGGATGCCGATCAGTGCCGCAATGGATGCCAATCAGTGCCCACAATGGGCATCACTGATTGGCAGGCATTGTTTGGCACTGATTGGCATCCATTAGTACAACACATACGATAGTGCCCATCCATGCCGCCTATCAGTGCCCATCCATGCCGCCTATCAGTGCCCATCCATGCTGCCTATCAGTGCCCATCCATGCCGCCTATCAGTGCCCATCCGTGCCGCCTATCCGTGCCCATCCGTGCCGCCTATCTGTGCTCATCTGTGCCACCTATCCGTGCCCATCCGTGCCGCCTATCCAAGCTCATCCGTGCCGCCTATCCGTGCTGCCTATCACTGCCGCCCATCAGTGCCGCATATTAGTGCCCATCAATGCCACCACATCAGTGCCACCTCATCGTGCCCATTAGTGCCACCTTATCAGTGCCCGTCAGTGCAGTACCATCAGTGCCCATCAGTGAAGGAGAAAACGTACTTATTTACAATGTTTTATAACAGAAACAACAAAATGATAAAAATTTAGTTTGGGTACAGTGTAGCACAACCGCGCAATAGTCATTCAAAATGCAACAGTGGTGAAAGCTAAAAATTGGTCTGGGCGGGAAGGTGTATAAGTGCCCCCCCGGTATGGAAGTGGTTAAAGCCCATAAACTCCCCTCTATGTTATGCTCTGTGTCCGTGCACGCGTGGAAGATTTTAGGGCGTTTTATCAGCAGTGGAATTTACGGGCTGTTTTCTGAACGCCCCAAAATCGCGTTCAGGAGTCAATTTTCTTTCTTTTTTTTTGAAACAATAAAACATTTTTTTTTTAACCACTTAAGCCCCGGACCAAAATGCAGGTAAAGGACCCGGCCAGTTTTTGCGATTCGGCACTGCGTCGCTTTAACTGACAATTGCGCGGTCGTGCGACGCGGCTCCCAAACAAAACTGACGTCCTTTTTTTCAATCCACAAATAGAGATTTCTTTTGGTGGTATTTGATCACCTCTGCGGTTTTTAGTTTTTTTTGCGCTATAAACAAAAATAGAGCGACAATTTTGAAAAAAAATGCTTTATTTTTTCCTTTTTGCTATAATAAATATCCCCCAAAAATACTTTTTTTCCCTCAGTTTAAGCCGATACATACTCTTCTACCTATTTTGGGTAAAAAAATTCGCAATAAGCGTTTATCGATTGGTTTATGCAAAATTCATAGCGTTTACAAAATAGGGGATCATTTTATTGCATTTTTATTAATATTTTTTTTTTTTACTACTAATGCCGGCGATCAGCGATTTTTTTTTTTTCCGTCACTGCGACATTATGGCGGACACATCGGACGATTTTTGGGACAATTGTCATTTTCACAGCAAAAAATTGCTATAAAAATGCACTGATTACTGTGAAAAATGACAAGTGCAGTTTAGGAGTTAACCACTAGGGGGCGCTGAAGGGGTTAAGTGTGACCTCATCTGTGTTTCTAACTGTAGGGGGGCGGGGCTGGACGTGTGACATCATTGATCGTGTTTCCCTATATTAGGGAACACACGATCAATGACGGCGCCACAGTGAAGAACGGGGAAGCTGTGTTTACACACACCTCCCCCCGTTCTTCAGCTCCGGGGAGCGATCGCGGGACTCCGCCGGCGCCCCCCCACCTCTGGTCACATGCGGTATTGCATGCCATAGAAGTCAATGCGGAACAAATTATTTTAGTTTCCATTGACTTCTATGGGGAAACTTGCTTTGATATGCGAGTGCTTTGGATTACGAGCGTTCTCCTGGAACGGATTATCCTCGTAATCTGAGGTTCCACTGTATGTGATATGATAGGCGGGGGGAGGGGGGGGTTAAATACGTCCGTGTGAAGGAGGCCTAAGGGGCCCTGTCGCAATGACGCATTTTTTGCGGTATTTTCACCCCTCTCGGCTATAGCGTGTTAAAAAAAAGGACGACGTATAAAAGTAAAAAATCATAGACATCACTGACGCGTTTCATCGGACTTCTTCAGAGGCACGGATCGGCGTGCGAATCCCCCGGCAGGAGCAAAGGGGAATCTGTCTGAACAGAGCGTACCTGCGAGCGCGCCCGCTCCTCGGAGGGATTTTTCTCATAGAACGCCGGATCACGCCGAGGAAGCGGTTTTCTTTAACATTAATTTTGTGTTTCTTTCGCTCAGATTGCTTTTTTTTTTATTCAGCCAGCTTGCAGCGTTGGTCTCTTTTTTTGCCGGCGAGTCCTGTGTCAGCTCCCAGCAGGTAAAAAGGCAGAGACGTCAGCAGAAGCGAGAAGCAGCGCCACCGATCCCAGAGGAGGCCGACTAAAAATACCGCCAACTATTGGGAGCCCGCGGTCTGTCAGAGCGAGAAAACAACGCGGAACGTTTTCCAGAAAACGAGCAAAACCGCCTCTCCTCGCGTCTGTAATCGGGGGGGGCCCATTCACACGCGCGTGCGCTGCCACGGCGTATGGTGGTGACACACACTACTCTATGTGTGCGGTGCCACGGCGTATGGTGGTGACACGCACTACTCTGTGTGCGCGGTGCTGCGGCGTATGGTGGTGACGCGCACTACTCTGTGTGCGCGGTGCCGCGGCGTATGGTGGTGACACGCACTACTCTGTGTGTGCGGTGCCGCGGCGTATGGTGGTGACACGCACTACTCTGTGTGCGCGGTGCCGCGGCGTATGGTGGTGACACGCACTACTCTGTGTGCGCGGTGCCACGGCGTATGGTGGTGACACGCACTACTCTGTGTGTGCGCTGCCACGGCGTATGGTGGTGACACACACTACTCTGTGTGTGCGGTGCGCTGCGGCATCGTTCAATGCGAATGGCCCTCCAGCGGAACCTGCTGCGCCCGTGCATTGCGGTGCGCTGCGTTGTTACGTTGTGCGTTTTTTTTTAAAATCCACTGCAGTGCATTGGCTGCCCATTAATAATAAATATGCCGCCCTAACGCAACGCACCGGAGCGCTTTACGCCCGCCGCAATTATTGTCCGGCGCTCCCAGCAGCTGATTGAATCGCTTCATGCTCCATTCACAGATCACGGCTGACGGAATCGCCACGATTTCACCCCACATTTCCAAATCGAAAATAAATAAATAACGTAATTGCCCCACGATTTTGCCGCAACTGTGGAACAGCAAATCGCAGGGCGCTGTCGCCCCCAAAGGAAGCACACGTTCCTTTCTGAGCGACAATCGTTGCGATTGCTGACCCAGAACGACCCCCCCCCCCCACAGCCTAACCCGGTCTGTGATCAGTTGTGTCCGAAGCACTGATGGGCACTGATAAGCTGCACTGATGGGTACTGATTGGCACAAATAGGTAGAACTGATGGGCACTGATTGGCACAAATAGGTAAAACTGGGCACTGATTGGCACAAATTGGTAGAACCGATGGGCACTGATTGGCACTAATATGCAGAATTGATGGGCACTGATTGGCACTAATACGCAGAATTGATGGGCACTGATTGGCACAAATAGGTAGAACTGATGGGCACTGATTGGCACAAATAGGTAGAACTGATGGGCACTGATTGGCACAAATAGGCAGAACTGATGGGCACAAATAGGTAGAACTGATGGGCACTGATTGGCACTAATACGCAGAATTGATGGGCACTGATTGGCACAAATAGGTAGAACTGATGAGCACTAATAAGCCGCACTGATAGGCAGAACTGATGGGCACTAATAAGTTGCACTGATTGGCACTAATAGGTAGAATTGATGGGCGCTGATAAGCCGCACTGTGAATCTGAGGACAGGATGTACAGAAATACAAACCCCTTATATGTATGTTATCTGTGATTGGCTGGTGGCCCGGAGTTCCGCTTTAAGTGCGTTTCGGTGGAAATTCTAATTTTGCTTAAAATGTGAATCGTGTTCATAATCTCTGAGGGATGAAGGTGGAAGTAGAACGTCTCCCCCCCCCTTCTCCCTCCTGCCAGTGGGAATACATAACATCCGATCCGATCCGATCCTACATCCCCGACCTGCTCAGCGTCTGTCTGGGGATTTCACGGGAGTCGTGATGCATACAATATACACCGGCAGATCGCAATCCGTGACCTGGAAACTCATGGAGGCCTCTGCTGAGATCCGAAGAACCTTCCAGAGAAGAGCCAACGTTACTGAAGGACCTTCCAATCACCCGGAGCCACGAGGCCACGCCCACCACAGCCACAAACCAGCTGTGCACACAATGCAATTCTCACCGTACAAATGGCGTCTCAGAGAGCTTGCTTTACAATAAGAGGTCTATTTATCTGAGTTTTCACCCAACTTTCACCCGAGTCACCCAAGATTCACACAATTGTTATCCAAAATTTACCCAACTTTCACCCAAGAGTCACCCAAGTGGCATCCAAAATCCACCCAACTTTCACCCACAATTCACCCATCTTTTGCCTATGATTCACCCGAATTCAACAAACAGAAGAAGAGCACACAACATTCACCCAAGAGTCAACCAACTTCCATCCAGAATTCACACAACTTTCACCCAACCTTCACCCAAGATTCACACAATTTTCACCCAAACTTGCATCCAAGAGTCACCCAATCTTCACCCACGATTATCCCAATTGTCACCCAAAATCCACCCAACTTTCCCATCCTTCACCCAAGAGTCCTGCCCTTCCTCAAAGAGTCCCCCACCCTTCGCCCAAGAGTCCCCCACCCTTCACCCAAGAGTCCCCCACCCTTCACCCAAGAGTCCCCCACCCTTCACCCAAGAGTCCCCCACCCTTCCTCCAAGAGTCCCCTACCCTTCGCCCAAGAGTCCCCCACCCTTCGCCCAAGAGTCCCCCACCCTTCACCCAAGAGTCCCCCACCCTTCACCCAAGAGTCCCCCACCCTTCCTCCAAGAGTCCCCCACCCTTCGCCCAAGAGTCCCCCACCCTTCGCCCAAGAGTCACCCATCCTTCACCCAAGAGTCCTGCCCTTCCTCCAAGAGTCCCCCACCCTTCCTCCAAGAGTCCCCCATCCTTCACCCAAGAGTCCTGCCCTTCCTCCAAGAGTCCCCCACCCTTCCTCCAAGAGTCCCCCACCCTTCACCCAAGAGTCACTCACCCTTCACCCAAGAGTCACCCACCCTTCACCCAAGAGTCATACAACCTTCACTCATGATTCTCCAATTGTCATCCAAACTCCACCCAATGTTCACCCAAACTTCACCTATGATTCACCTGAATTCAACAAACAAAAAAGGAGCACACAAATTTCACACAAGATTGAACCAACTTCCATCCAAGATTAACACAATTTTCATTCAAATTGTACACAACTTTTACCCAAGAGTCACCCAACCTTCACCCAAGATTCCCACAATTGTCTTCCAAAATCCACCCAACCTTCACCCACAATTCACCCAAGATTCCCTCAATTGTCATCCAAAATTAACCAGCTTGCGTCCAGGAGTCACCCAACCTTCACACAAGAGTCACTCAACTTTCACTCATTATTCACCCAATTGTCATCCAAAATCCACCCATCTTTCACCAAAGAGTCTCCTAACCTTCACTCACGATTCACCCACTTGTCATCCAAAATCCACCCAACTTTCACCCAAGAGTTACCCAACCTTCACTCACGATTCACCCAATTGTCATCCAAAATCCACCCAACCTTCACCCACAATTCACCCAAGATTCCCTCAATTGTCATCCAAAATTAACCAGCTTGCGTCCAGGAGTCACCCAACCTTCACACAAGAGTCACTCATTATTCACCCAATTGTCATCCAAAATCCATCCAACTTTCACCCAAGAGTGACCCAACCTTCACTCACGATTCACCCACTTGTCATCCAAAATCCACCCAACCTTTACCTATGATTCACCACATGAGTTCAACAAACAAAAAAAGAAGCACACAACTTTCACACAAGATTGAACCAACTTCCATCCAAGATTCACTTACCTTCCCCCAAGAGTCACCCAACCTTCACACAAGATTCACACAATTGTCATCCAAAATCCACCCAACTTTCAACCAAGAGTGATCCAACCTTCACCCATGATTCATCCAAATTTCACCTATGACTTACCAATATGCAAAAAAAACACAAAACTTTCAGCCAAGATTCACATAACTTCCATCCATAATTTACACAATTTTAATCTAAAATGCACACAACTTCCACCCACAATTCACTCAATATCACACAATTGTCATCCAAAATCCACCCAGCGTTTATCCAAGAGTCACCCGACCTTCACCTGTGATTCATCCAACTTTCACCCATGATTCACTCAAATTCAACAACAAAAAAGCACACAACTTCCATCCGTGATTCACACAATTGTCATCCAAATTTTATCCAACGTGCATCCAAGATCACTCAATCTTTACCCACAAGGTTCATCTAAGATTCACACAACCCACAATTCTAACAACACAAGATTCTTCCAACCTTTACCTAAGATTTACCCAACTTTCACCCAAGCGTCACCCAACCATCACCCACCATTTACCCAACATTTGCACCAAATTTAACACCAATTCCACCCAAAATGCTTCCAATCTTCACCTAAGATTCACCCAAATTTCACCCTGCATCCTTACGTTTTCAATGTAAATGTGTGACTTGGGTGAAAAATAATAATAATAAATAGAAAACATAAAAATTGCCTCTCGGGGGCCCTGGCTGCATCACCAGTGCCTCACTACACCAGGAAGTGGGGGAGGGGAAAACTAAGTTTAAAACCAAATGTGTGATTTAAGTGACTCAGGAGCCGCAAGTTTCTTAAATTTTTATGTTTGGGGGGGAAAAAGAATTCCCAGAGCAACATGGGCTAGCAAATAAAAAGAGCAGATACTGCGTGCTTTGAGGCCCCTTTTCTCTGATTGAAACCTTCAGATTAACCGGTACCATTGACAACCATGACAACGGTAACATATCGCAATTCCCATCACTTGCTGTTAAAGTGACAGATCTCTGCGCAAAGATTCAAGGGAATAAAAAAAAAATGGCGATATCAGTGATTTGTCCGATATTTGCCAATCACTCCATCGTGGGAACCAAGCCTTTTACTATCATGATCAAAATCACCCCGGCTATAAGGAACCCGGCCTGGCGCAGCAGCGAGAATTTAAACCGCGCGTACTCGGGCAGCGCGGCGCCGTTTTTTTAATATTATAATGGGCTGTAAGCGAGCGATTATTGGAATTGTCCTTTAAACACTCGCAATATGTATAAGCCGCGTCTAACCCCCACCCCCCCTCATAGGAGTGAGCGGGGGAAGGGAGGACGGATTTGAAAAGATCCCAAAATAGGCGCCGGAGCAATCCCGCGGATAATTAGGCGCGATAAATAAACAAATTACATAAGTAAATGAAATTATTAAGATTCGAAAATCTTATAATGTGCTCCTAATGATCTCAATTTTCCCGGATAATGACTGCGCGGCGCTCGGAGACGATATCTGATCCTCGGGCTACCGGCTGCGGCGAAGGTGGAAAAAAAACAACAAACAGATGGAGAACGAACGGCGCGGGCTGAAGAGGAACTCCTCTGAGCGTTGTCGCGCAATGAAACAATCTTAGTAAAAATGCAACTTTGCATCTAAAAAAAACACAAAAATCGAAGGACATTTCGCGTTGTGGGAACACGATGCGATTTTTTTTGGGGGGGGGGGCGAGATTTATACGCGTTTCTGCACAAAATAAGCTCCTCCACATTTTTGGGTGACGAGCTTCCGGCGATTTTTATTTTTTTTCTTTTCACCGTGATGTTCTCGGGGTATTTTCTCTTCTGGTTGAATGTTCTTGGGGTATTTTATTTTAAAATCGAATGTTCTTCGGGTATTTCCTATTCTGATGGAATGTTCTCGGGGTATTTCCTATTCTGATGGAATGTTCTCGGGGTATTTTCTATTCTGATGGAATGTTCTCGGGGTATTTTCTATTCTGATGGAATGTTTTTGGGGTTTTTTCTCTTCTGGTTGAATGTTCTTGGGGTATTTTATTTTAGGATCGAATGTTCTCGGGGTATTTCCTATTCTGATGGAATGTTCTCGGGGTATTTTCTATTCTGATGGAATGTTTTTGGGGTTTTTTCTCTTCTGGTTGAATCTTCTTGGGGTATTTTATTTTAGAATCGAATGTTCTCGGGGTATTTTCTATTCTGATTGAATTTTCATTGGGATATTTTAATTTAGAATCGAATGTTCTCGGGGTATTTCCTATTCTGATGGAATGTTCTCGGGGCATTTTCTCTTCTGATGGAATGTTTTTGGGGTATTTGTTTTTAAATCGAATGTTCTCCGGATATTTTCTCTTCTGATGGAATGTTCTTGGGGGTATTTTCTATTCTGATTGAATGTTCTCCGGGTCATTTCTATTTTGATTGAATGTTCCTGGGGTATTTTATTTTAGAATCGAATGTTCTCGGGGTTTTTTTCTATTCTGATTGAATGTTCTCGGGGTATTTTCTATTCTGATTGAATGTTCTCAGGGTATTTTCTCTTCTGATGGAATGTTTTTGGGGTATTTTTTTTTAAATCGAATGTTCTCTGGATATTTTCTATTCTGATTGAATGTTCTCTGGGTATTATCGCTTCTGATTGAATGTTCTCGGGGTATTTTCTATTCTGGTTGAATGTTCTTGGGGTATTTTATTTTAGAATCGAATGTTCTCGGGGTATTTTCTATGATGGAATGTTCTTGAGGTATTTTATTTTAGAATCAAAGGTTCTCTGGGCATTTTCTATTCTGATGAAATGTTCTCGGGGTAAATTATTTTAGAATCTAATGTTCTGGGGGTATTTTCTATTCTGGTTGAATGTTCTCCGGGTGTTTTATTTTAGAATCAAATGTTCTCAGGGTATTTTCTCTTCTGATGAAATGTTCTTGTGGTATTTTCTTTTCTGACGGAATGTTCTCGGGGTATTTTCTCTTCCTATGGAATGTTCTTGGGGTATTTTATTTTAGAATCAAATGTTCTCTGGGTATTTTCTATTCTGGTTGAATGCTCTTGGGGTATTTTCTATTCTGATTTAATGTTCTCCGGGTATTCTCTATTCTGATTGAATGTTCTCTGGGTATTTTCTATTATGATTGAATGTTCTCCGGGTATTTTATTTTAGAATCGAATGTTCTCTGAGTATTTTCTAATCGGATTGAATGTTCTCTGAGTATTTTCTATTCTGATTGAATGGTCTCCGGGTATTTTATTTTAGAATCAAATGTTCTCAGGGTATTTTCTCTTCTGATGAAATGTTCTTGTGGTATTTTCTTTTCTGACGGAATGTTCTCGGGGTATTTTCTCTTCCTATGGAATGTTCTTGGGGTATTTTATTTTAGAATCGAATGTTTTTGGGGTATTTTCTATTCTGATTGAATGCTCTTGGGGTATTTTCTATTATGGTTGAATGTTCTCCGGGTATTTTATTTTAGAATCGAATGTTCTCTGAGTATTTTCTATTATGATTGAATGTTCTCCGGGTATTTTATTTTAGAATCAAATGTTCTCGGGGTATTTTCTATTCCGATTGAATGTTCTCGGGGTATTTTCTCTTCCTATGGAATGTTCTTGGGGTATTTTATTTTAGAATCAAATGTTTTTGGGGTATTTTCTATTCTGATTGAATGTTCTCCTGAGTATTTTCTAATCTGATTGAATGTTCTTGGGGTATTTTCTCTTCCTATGGAATGTTCTTGGGGTATTTTATTTTAGAATCGAATGTTTTTGGGGTATTTTCTAATCTGATTGAATGTTCTTGGGGTATTATCTCTTCTGGTTGAATGTTCTCCTGAGTATTTTCTAATCTGATTGAATGTTCTTGGGGTATTTTCTCTTCCTATGGAATGTTCTTGGGGTATTTTATTTTAGAATCGAATGTTTTTGGGGTATTTTCTAATCTGATTGAATGTTCTCGGGGTATTATCTCTTCTGGTTGAATGTTCTCTTGGTATTTTCTATTCTGGTTGATTGTTCTTGGGGTATTTTATTTTAGAATCAAATGTTCTCGGGGTATTTTCTATGATGGAATGTTCTTGAGGTATATTATTTTAGAATCAAAGGTTCTCCGGGTCATTTCTATTCTGATGGAATGTTCTCTGGGTATTTTTTTTTCTGAATTTAATGTTCTTTGGATATTTTCTCTTCTGATACAATTCTTTTAGGGAAAAACCTCTCTTAAAGGGCCACCTCCAAACCCTCAGTGACGCTCCTGTTCTCGGCGCTCCGCCCCCCCCCCCCCTAGCCTCGTCCGACTCCAAAACGGTTTAACGGCGGCATTAAAAAAACAAATAAGCGCCGGGATTAAAAAACAAATATGCGCCGGGCGGGATGGGGAAAGTAAAAGCAGCCGAGCCTTTTTTCCCTGGGAGAGGAATATTATTCCGTACAGTAAAATATCATCCGGGAGACGCCGCGAAAAGAGATTAAAAACCAATAAATGCGGGAGAGAGAGCGGCGGTATAATTACAGGCTCACGCCGGCAGCGCCAGAAAAGCACTCAAATTTTAATAGCAAGCACCGCATTTAATTTAACAACACATTTTTTCAATTACTTGAATAATTGTTTTATTCATAAAATGACTTTCAATAAGGAGGGTAATTTGGCTCAGGTTTTTTTTTTTGTGTGCGGCTTCACGCGGCGTTGGGGAGGGGCTGGAGAGACGCGAGAGAGAAAAAAAAAAAAGAGGACGCCACCGGAGGATGGGAGAGGCGAGCCGGTTATGACGTTACATGGAGAGCCGTCCGCTAGGTCGCTGAAATGGCTGTGGTCCCTTTAAGGCCAAAGTGCGGTTGTTGTAACAATGTTACCAATGGGTGTTAATGTTTTACAAAGCTTCGTTTTTATGTCTTCGTTTATCTCGATATCGAAACGTGGAGGCGGCCATATTTGCTCAGCTTCTGAGAAATAATCGCTTCCGGATCGCCACACATACTGCGTCAGGGCGGCCCTTCAGCGCAAAATCACGTACCTGTACATCATCTTTAGTTCCGGGTCTGGGGCCGCCGACCTGTTCCCGATTTAATTGGACACAGCGGGAGCCAATCAGCGGGTCCGGCAGACCCCTTTGTTCGCCGGCACCCATTTCCGACAGAGGCAGAACGGCATTCTGCCCATTTAACCACTTAAGACCCGGACCAAAATGCAGCTAAAGGACCTTGCCCCTTTTTGCGATTCGGCACTGCGTCGCTTTAACTGACCATTGCGCGTTTGTGCGACGTGGCTCCCAAACAAAATTGCCGTCCTTTTTTCCCCACAAATAGAGCTTTCTTTTGGTGGATATTGATCACCTCTGCGGTTTTTATTTTCTTGCGCTATAAACAAAAATAGAGCGTCAATTTTGAAAAAAAATCTATATTTTTTACTTTTTGCTATAATAAATATCCCCCAAAAATATATTAAAAAAATAATTGCTTTCCTCAGTTTAGGCCGATACGTATTCTTCTACCTATTTTGTAATAAAAATTGCAATAAGCGTTTATCGGTTGGTTTGCGCAAAAATTATTGCGTTTACAAAATAGGGGATAGTTTTATTGCATTTTTATAAAAAAATTTTTACTACTAATGGCGGCGATCAGCGATTTTTTTTCGTGACTGCGACATTATTGCGGACACTTCGAACCCCCGCGTTCCCGCTGAAAAAAAACCCTGCATTTAACCCTTTGCTTGCCCCCTGATGTTAACCCCATAGCTCCCAACTGGATCCCGGATTTCGAGGGACTGTCCCGGATTTCGAGGGACTGTCGCCGATTTCGAGGGACTGTCGCCGATTTCGAGGGACTGTCGCCGATTTCGAGGGACTGTCGCCGATTTCGAGGGACTGTCCCGGGTTTCGAGGGACTGTCCCGGGTTTCGAGGGACTGTCCCGGATTTCGAGGGACTGTCCCGGGTTTCGAGGGACTGTCCCGGGTTTCGAGGGACTGTCCCGGATTTCGAGGGACTGTCCAGGATTTCGAGGGACTGTCCCTGATTTGGAACAAAGTCTCTCTATCCCTCTTTCCTAGTCACCTGTCCCTCATTTTGGTCTGATCTATATAGATGTATATAAAATGCACTTTTTATCTTTCCAAAAGTGTTTCCCAGACCTTCCATCCAATTTTTAAATTGCTGCATTTATATATTTCAAAAGCCAATATAAAGGAATAGTAATGGGGGAAAAAATGTGGGTTTAACTATGTGGGTTGTATAATTCTCCTATAAGGGAGCGTGGCAGGGGGCGTGTCCTATGCCTACATAATTTTGCTAATAGGTGTCCCTCGTTGCAATCTCAAAAAGTTGGGAGGTGTGTAACCCCTTCCCAGCCAGTGTTATTCCTACAGTGATAGTGCATATTATTTTAGCACTGATCACTCTATTGGTGTCACTGGTCCCCCAAAAAGTCTCAAAAAGTGTCAAACATTGGGCCAGCTTCTCGTAGACTGGCGTATCTTCGCGGCGGCGTAACGTATCTGATTTACATTACGCCGCCGCAACTTACACGGGCAAGTGCTGTATTCTCAAAGCACTTGCTCCGTAAGTTGCGGCGGCGTAATGTAAATCGGCCAGCGTAAGCCCGCCTAATTCAAATGTGGAAGGGGGGGGGGCGTGTTTTATGTTAATTTACTGTGACCCGACGTGATTGACGTTTTTTACGAACGGCGCATGCGCCGTCCGTGGAAATCTCCCAGTGTGCATTGCTCCTAATACGCCGCAAGGACGTATTGGTTTTGACGTTGACGTAAATGACGTCCAGCCCCATTCACGGACGACTTATGCAAACAACCTAATTTTTTTAATTTTCGGCGCGGGAACGACGGCCATTCTTAACATTGGCTGCGCCTCATAGACCCAGGGGCAACTTTACGCCGGGAAAAGCCTAACGTAAACGTTGTAACTTTACTGCGTCGGCCACGCGTACGTTTGTGAATTTGCGTATCTAGCTAATTTGCATACTCGACGGGGAAAACCGACGGAAGCGCCACCTAGCGGGCAAAAAAAAAACTGCAGTTAAGATCCGACGGCGTAAGAGACTTACGCCTGTCGGATCTAAGGGATATCTATGCGTAACTGGTTCTAAGAATCAGTCGCATAGATACGACGGCGCTAGGCAGAGATACGACGGCGTATCTGGAGATGCGCCCTCGTATCTGGAGATGCGCCGTCGTATCTCTTTTGAGAATCTGGGCCTTAGTGTCTGATTTGTTCGTCGCAATGTTGCAGTCGCTGATCGCCGCCATTGCTAGTAAAATAAATAAATAAATAAAAAATACATAAATCTATCCCATAGTTTGCAGACGCGATAACTTTTGTGCAAACCAATCAATATACACTTTTTATGATTTTATTTTTTATTTTTTTTACCAAAAGCAGAATTCACATTGACCTAAAAATATGAGGAAGAAATTCAATTTTTTTACATTTTTATTTTTTTATTGGATAGATTTTATAGCAGAAAGTAAAAAAATAAATACATAAAAATTCCATAAATATATCCCATAGTTTGTAGACGCTAGAACCAATCAATGTACACTTATTGGGATTTTGTTTACCAAACATATGTAGCAGAATACATATTGGCCTAAATTGATGAATACAAAAAACTACAGAGGTGATCAAATACCACCAATAGAAAGCTCTATTTTTGTGGGGGGGGGGGGACATAAATTTTATTTAGGTACAGCGTCGCACGACCGCGCAGTTGTCAGTTAAAGTAACGCAGTGCCGCATCGCAAAAAAATCGCCTGGTCATGAGTGTGTGTGTGTGTGGGGGGGGGGGGGGGGGGGGGTAAAAACCTTCCAGAGCGGTGGTGGTTAAATCTGGTTTATGATCAGGAATTTCAAGTAGTTTTTAAAGAATGTTGGTTTAATGTTAATTATTTTTGGTACAGCTAGTAAAAGTGGAGAATTGTTTGCATTTTGGTAGTTTGATTTTCTGTTTTTTTGTATCTGTAGGAATGGTTTATTATAGTGTAAATTTGTTTTATTTGGTGTTAATGACTGTCATTGCAAATGTTGTTATGTCTTTGTGTCTTTCTCTGTTCATTGTGATTTTTGTGTCGTCTTTGTTGTGTGTGGTTTGTGTCGTCTTTGTTCTGTGTGGTTTGTGTCATCTCTGATCTGTGTGGTTTGTGTTGTCTTGGTTGTGTGTGGTTTGTGTCATTTTAGTTGTGTGTGGTTTGTGTCATTTTTGTTGTGTGTGTGTGTGTGTGTGGTTTGTGTCGTTTTTGTTGAATAAGAAAATATTGTGTTGCGCTGATAATCAAGTAAAAAATTGCATACATATATATATATACACCATATACATAAATAAGAACCCCCTACACCTCAAATCAGGGAGGTATATGTGCAAAAGATAAACAAAAACCACTCAAAAACTATAATGTGAAAAAATTCAAATAGAACCAGCAAAAATAGTTCATGGAAAAAACACAGTTCAGTACATAGGCTAATAGGAGACAGGTGTGAGATCCACAGTCCTTTGGTGTGCAGCTGTCATTATAGCAAAAAAAAAAAAAAAAAAAAAACTTTTTCCTTCTGGACTCCCCGATTAACACAGGATATCAGCCGCTCATAAGGAGAAAAGAAACATATATGGTGCAAATAACGTAATAAAATGGGAAATGAACCCTGCAATACAATGATTGCACTCACGGAACCTCGATGGTAAAAAGGCTCAACTGCAATCAGTCATTGAACGCCGCTCAGTGCTACGATCTCCTCAGAAGGACGGATTCGACCGTCGATCGCGTCACTGTCGTTTTTGTTGTGTGTGGGTTGTGCCATCTTTATGGTTTGTGTCGTCTTTGTTGTGCGTGGTTTGTTTCATCTGTGTTGTGTATGCTTTGTGTCATCTTTGATGTGTATGGTTTGTGTCATCTTTGTTGTGTGTGGTTTGTGTCATCTTTGTTGTGTGTGGTTTGTGTCGTTCTTGTTGTGTGTGGTTTGTGTCGTTCTTGTTGAGTATGGTTTGTGTTATCTTTGTTGTGTGTGTGTGGTTATTGTAGTCTTTGTTGTGTGTGGTTTGTGTTATCTTTGTTGTGTGTGGTTTGTGATGTTTTGGTTGTGTGTGGTTTGTGTCATCTTTGGGATTAATAAAGTATTCTAAATCTGAATTTAAGATCAGATTTGATACGGAGCCCTCTGCTTGGGTTGTGACATCCCATAAAATCCGGTGCCGGTTTTTTATTCCTGGTCTGGTATTGGTGCTCCTTCCCTATCAGGCGGTGGAGCGGGGGTAACTCCGCGGACTGGAGAGATAATTCTGCTCCCTACAAGCAGTAACTCCGGCGGCCTCTTCTCGGGGAAAATTGTTAACACGGCTTTATTTTTTGCTCTGCGACTTTCCATCAGCCTAATAACGGGCCGCAGAGTCCTCGCCGACTCCTGGGACCTCCGCCTGGTGATTGCAAGACTGAGCACCTCCAATTACGCTCCTCAGACATGGATGCGCACAGTTATACTTCGACGGACAAACGTGCGGGAAAAGCCTTAACCCCTGAGCCCCCGACACAAACGGAGATTCGTAAAAAAGGTGCAAAGGATTTATAAATGGAGACCAGGGGGGCTGCCAGGAACGCTCCGAGCCGAGTCACGTGCAAGCCGAAGAAATACGTTTCCTGGGGAAAATGCCGCTCCAGGCTCCCTCCATTGCTGGTCACGTGACCAAAAGCCTAGTGGGTGGGTCATGTGGACCCAGATGAAGGTGAGGATCAGATTGCCTGGTTCCCCCCCCCCCCCACGCCCACTGCAGAGATGCCAAGGGCCACCCGTGCGATTCGTCATGCTCCGGGCAACACGCAACAGAAGGAATCCCATTAGCGTCCATGGGGCTTAGACGTATCAATGCGACTTTTCTTTCTTCAGCCACCCCATGACCAGAGGATTCCCATTATCATCTACAGGGCCCTTTTTTTTTTACCTATGCGACTTTTGGTGCTTTTTTTGTTTCCATTGGCTTCAATGGAAATGCATGAAAAATGCATGAAGGGCAAATGCACAAACCTAGACCATAGCACCGGAGGAAGCCCGGAAAATAATTTTCCCCAGAAGAGAAAAGACTATCATTTACATAAATGTTCTGTATTAAATGCTGCGATATGCATTAACATACCTCCTCAGACCCGGTCTGTCCGGACAGTATGGTCACCTGCTGACTTGGCACCATCCACAGGCAGCTTAACTCCTCAATAAGACGCAGAGGTTGAATCCAAACAGTGACAGCCGCTCATACGGGGAGCAGTGGCCCCCCACCCCCCCCCCCTTAATCTTCATGTGCATTGCCTCTAATCTCCATGGAAGGCCCCGGACGCATGAATTTCTATGGGGTTTGTTTTTTTTAGAAGCACATGATCAGAGCCAGAGACTCTAATTGGCTTTTAAAATGGGTGGGCTCAGGGCTCAGAGTACTGCGCCCCGAGCCCACCCACTTGGTTGACATTAGTGAATTCATCTATTGTCTAGTTGTTTCTCCTCCTCCCGGACAAGCAGAAAGCGGGTCTTAAAGACTCGATTGGCCTGGAGGAGAAGCAACTGGATTGGCCAGTAGGAGAAGCAGCTAGGCGTGTCAGGGTCTCTCACCTCAGTGATCTCAGCTCAGCATGTCCTTGCACGCCACGGCCTCCTGGGGGGGATAATGCTCCTGGTCCTGGGGTAAATTGCAGCAAGGCCCAGCCCTGCGTCCCGACTCCCTGGCACGCACTGCCTCTGCCTGCTTCCAAGAATCTGGTCCCAGGGAGTTGTAGTTTCCTCTGCGCTGCTCTGTTTTCCACCCACCGGGAGCTTGAGCGTGGACTACAACTCCCGGAATGCAAAAGCTAGTGGTCAGTTTCTGTGGCTCCTGGCCCCCCGGCTCGACTTCCTTGTGCAGAATAAAAAAGAAAATGGTAGAGGGCAGCGGCTGTGGGCCATTGTGAACATAAGTTAGAGCGGCCTGGGAGGCAATTGCCACCCTGCCCCACAGGCCCAGCCCTCCCCTGAAGGCATGTGTCCCAATACTTTTGACAATATAGTGTAGGAGGGACAGAACTGCTGTGCCAGGTCAAAATATAAAGTACCCCTAAAGGAGCTTTGACCCTCCATCCAACATTTAGACAAAAAAGTCTAGATGTAGGGATCTAGTGTGGTCTAGCTCACAATGGTCGAACCGATTGACCCTTCGGACTGTGGGGGGCGCTCTCTTTAATATTGAGTCAAAATCCCAACCCTAGACGACCCTAATGATTTATCTTCCACCACAACCATCATACAAGGTCAAAGACTAATCAGAAGCACCTTGAGAACCTACTCTCAGACGTTTCTATGGGCTGGTCACATGACCAACACCTACACCCCCCCGTGTCACATCGTTAGCCGGACAGCACGCCGAGAAGAAAACAGAATTGGACTCCACCCATAACGGCGCCCGGTCCCTGAAACGTCCTTGCCAATATCTCCGTTAATCAGTTAAACATGGAGACACCTTTGATGCTCCTTCCAACTGACAGCTGCCTAATCCCCGATGTATTCCGCAGAAATGATATCTAATTAGAAAGAAGGGGGGAAAAAAAGCACAACAAGAATTACCATATTAATGAGGATTTGTCTTCCAGATTACAGAAAGAAGCACGCGTTTAACCCTACCTGGGCGTACTGTGATCCATCAGAGATGGCGGGCGGCACAAAGCGCCCGGTGGGCAGCCTACCGACACAACGCCACCCACCGCAGATGGAAATCTCGGTATTGTTATCAGCGTGTTTCTTTGTATTCCGAAGATGTTTAAAAAAAAAAAAGCAAAAGCATAAATTATCAAACCAAAGCAAACAACAAATGAATGTTCTCAAACACATCGCCGTAAACAGACAAAAGGTCAAACTCTGCGGGAATGTACGACAAGCTGGGCCAGGTAGGCAGAGGCAGCCGCTGGCATCATCTCCAGGTTTATCTAACGCTGATGCAAATAAAAACACATGAAGTTCCGTGTTCATAAAAATCTCATTATATGTATTTCTTTTTATGCAATGATATGATATGATATAGCAGAGCTCTGGCTGGAAGAGGCAGAAGCAACGCAGGGAGCCAATCACCTGGTTTGTTAAAATGCGACCCTCGCTCCCCACCCCTTCCCATACACATAGGTACTCGGGGGCCTTAGCTGTATGAAAATTATTATTTAGCTTCTAAAAAGCTCCACTTCCTCTCCCTATGCTCCAAAGACCGGAAATGAGGGATCGGTAGTCGTTGACTGAAGACAGCACAGGCTTGATAAAGACCCGTTCACATCCACAATGCAGTTTGTTCTGCTTTAAATCCTCAACTCTGCCATGACTTGGAGATTTTGTATGCCGATTCTGCCCAAGATGCCAACAACCCAGCATGCAATGAGGGAATCTTAGCAGACAACGAGAGAGATGATCATTAAAAGAGCCGGAAATAAGGAAGTGGTTGCCAGGGGAGGGCTGGGCCGGGGGGCAGGTTGGCAAGGGAGGAATAGTGACCCATCATTGGTGTCTGTGGGAGGAATAGTGACCCATCATTGGTGTCTGTGGGTAGGAATAGTGACCCATCATTGGTTTCTGTGGGAGGAATAGAGAGACCCATCGTTGGTGTCTGTGGGAGGAATAGTGCACCATCGTTGGTGTCTGTAGGAGGAATAGTGCCCCATCATTGGTGTCAGTCAGTGGGAGGAATAGGGCCCCAGCGTTGGTGTCAGTGGGAGGAATAGGGCCCCAGCGTTGGTGTCAGTGGGAGGAATAGTGCACCATCGTTGGTGTCAGTGGGAGGAATAGTGACCCATCATTGGTGTCTATGGGAGGAATAGTGACCCATCATTGGTGTATGTGGGAGGAATAGTGACCCATCGTTGGTGTCTGTGGGAGGAATAGAGACCCATCATTGGTGTCAGTCAGTGGGAGGAATAGTGCACCATCGTTGGTGTCTGTGGGAGGAATAGTGACCCATCATTAATGTCTGTGGGAGGAATTGTGCCCCATCATTAGTTTCAGTTATGAATGCAATAGTGCCCCGAGGGCCGGATAAAGGCAAGAAAGGGGCCACATTCAGCCCCAGGGCCACAGTTTGGAGACCACTGCAGTAGAACAATGTTTCATCAAGCACCAGTAGGCCAACTCTATTGGAGAAGGTTGTTGACACACCATAGACACACAGCAGCCAGGCAATGTTTACCGATAGCCTTGCTGTAGTGTACTTTGTTGGGTAGTAACAAACACACTGGCGCCCTTACTGCAGGGATCAATGCGGCTAATTAACAGCCCTGTTCAGCCCCGGGCCTATTTACTGTAAATGATCCCTCTTCCATGTGCACTGTGATGTCTCCGGCGACATTGTAGCCGCCCGTGTTTCTCTGGAGTCGGATGCTCTATTAGACGGTCTCTGTGGCTCGTTAATTACATTTCAGGAGTGATTTGGAGGCTGACATGTGAAGGGGCTGAGTGGCACACCAACCATCTTCATCAATTGCTCCCGCTTAATAAGATGCTCCTGAGACGCTAATAGATCAGCACTTGTTGGCTGAACATGACAGCTTCGTATGATAGATGGTGCCACACGCTGGCTTCTGGTAGACCCGAGTGCACAGCCCCTATCAGTCTCTCGAGGCCTTCCGCCCCTTCCATGCCGAGCCGCACACTGCCTGGGCCTACTACTGCACAGTCACTGCTGTAAGGACAATGTCCTCACCGGCAATCCAGCTAAAGATAATGAGACCGCTGTCTATCTTGGGTTATGTACATTCAGGGTTTGGGCTGTCTCCTGTTAGAAGAGGCATAGACTCAACAAAGAGAGGGAAAGCCGATTGTGTCCCAAGCAGGTGAGGGCTGGCAACCTTAGGCCTGGGGGGCAAGTCCAGTCAAGTGGCCCATTGAACCGCCGGATCAGCTCACCATCCATGGCCCACCTGGTTTTTCAATGCAGCCTCACCAGTGCCCATCAATGCAGCCTGATCACTGGGGAAGGTTACATGGAGTGTATGGGGGGAGATGGAGGGTCAACTAGGGGTGTAAGGGTCTCTCACCTCAGTGATGTCAGCTCAGCAAGTCCTTGTGCGCCACGTTCCGAGTTGTAGTTTCCTCTGCGCTGCTCTCTTTTCCACCCACTTGGAGCTTGAGCACGGACTACAACTCCCGGGAATGCAACAGCTAGTGGTCGGTCGCCATAGCCATCCCCCCGGCCCAACTTCCTAGACCAGAATAAAAAAGAAAATGGTAGCGGGCAGCGGCTGCCGGCCATTTTGAACATAAGTTGGGGCGGCCTGGGAGGGTCCCAAGGAAAGAATTAGTAAGGCCATATATAGAGTATGCAGTCAAATTTTGGAAATCAGTTAGGAGGTTGTGGAAGTGGAACGAGTGCAGAGAAGGCCAACCGAATGAAAGAGGAACATAGAGAAGGTCTACTATGGTAAAAGACTTAACTAACTGAATTTACCAATCACTACTCGTCTGTTCATGTACTCAATGAGAATGGTTAGACCTGAAATGTATGTATGCCTGTCCATATAGAATTCTCTACCCTCCTACCGTGTTTCCCCGATAATAAGACCTAGCGCTATTTTCCAGGAGGGCTTCAATATAAGCCCTAACCTGAAAATAAGCCCTAGTTCGAGGTGATTGTGTGCTTTTCGAGGAAACACAGTATAATCCTGTTATTGCGGTGTGCTGTGTGTGCGTGTGTGTGTCTCTAGCGGTGTCCGGTGCCTTTGATACAGAGCGGCGCTCAGCCCCCCATTACCAGCACAACCGCCATATACATACAGTTCTCTACACCATACCAACATAGCCACCATATATACAGTTCTCTACCACCCACCAATATATCCAGCATATATACAGTTCCTTGCACCCTTACCAACACAGCTGCCATATGTACAGTTCTCTATCCCACTACCAACACAGCAACCACAGGAGTCGATTTACTAACGACAAATAGACTGTCAATTTTGCAAAGATATTTTTCTCCGAAGCTTAGTGTTTAAGGTGAAGCTTTTCTGACTTGAATCATCCAATCATGTCATATATATCTTGGTCACTGGGAGTTTGTAGGTAGGACATCTTGGTCACCAGGAGTTCCTAAGCAGGACATCTTGGTCATCGGGAGTTCCTAAGCAGGACATCTTGGTCCCTGGGAGTTCCTAAGTAGGACATCTTGGTCACCAGGAGAGCCTAAGTAGGACATCTTGGTCACTGGGAGATCCTAAACAGGGCATCTTGGTCATCGGGAGTTCCTAAGCAGAACATCTTGGTCACCGGGAATTCCCAAGTAGGTCATCTTGGTCACCAGGAGTTCCTAAGCAGGACATCTTTGCCACTGGAGTTCCTAAGTAGAACATGTTGGTCACCAGGAGTTCCTAAGTAGGACATCTTGGTCACTAAGAGAGCCTAAGTAGGACATCTTGGTCACCAGGAGTTCCTAAGTAGGATATCTTGGTCACCAGAAGTTCCTAAGTAGCACATCTTGGTCACCAGGAGTTCCTAAGTAGGACATTTTGGTCACCAGTAGTTCCTAAGCAGGACATCTTGGTCACCGGGAGATTCTAAGTAGGACATCTTGGTCACTCAGAGTTTCTAAGCAGGACATCTTGGTCACTGGGAGATCCTAAGCGGGAGATCTTGGTCACCAAGGGACATTTCTTTTGAATAAAATTGGTCCTGAATATGATTTGATGGTCCTCCAATAACGTGAATTTCGGCTGCAGTGGTTTTGCCCTTCCAAGAACACCAATCGGACAATTTTATCTCATGACCGTCCTCTGGGAGATCCTAAACAGGGCATCTTGGTCATCGGGAGTTCCTAAGCAGGACATCTTGGTCCCTGGGAGTTCCTAAGTAGGACATCTTGGTCACCAGGAGTTCCTAAGCTGAACATCTTGGTCACTGGAGTTCCTAAGTAGAACATGTTAGTCACCAGGAGTTCCTAAGTAGCACATCTTGGTCACACAAGAGAGCCTAAGTAGGACATCTTGGTCACCAGGAGTTCCTAAGTGGGATATCTTGGTCACCAGGAGTTCCTAAGCAGGACATCTTGGTCACTGGGAGATCCTAAGCGGGAGATCTTGGTCACCAAGGGACATTTCTTTTGAATAAAATTGGTCCTGAATATGATTTGATGGTCCATACTTGTCCTCCAATAACTTGTGAATTTCGGCTGCGGTGGTTTTGCCCTTCCAAGAACACCAATCGGACAATTTTATCTCATGACCGTCCTCCAGACTCACCTGTCCAGCCCAAGTGATATTTTTGCACCACGGTGAGCAATCCTTCATTAATCAAGGGGACATAGAAAAAAGAAGGACCTTCCACCATTAGTCAGATCAATGGTAGAATGATTTATGGCGGAAGGGTTGCCTATATTTTTCCTTTGCGAGCAGCTGACACTCCCAGGAACATAAAACAATCCCTTGAATAATACAAGCCTATTACTTTGAGCCCGCGTCCTCGCCGAGATCAATAATATTATTAGTAAGCTGTACGGCTCTTATTCATTTCCCTTCTACAGCTGAATTGTTTATGACAGCAATAGATAGCGAAGGGTAATGGAAAGCTCCGTGACAAAGCGGCTTATAGTCACGGCACAAGGCAGAAGCCGGACGCCGGAGCCGACCAACCCTTCTCTAGGAGCATTAGTGGGCTGGGACACACGCCGGGGGCCCCACTGTGGTCAGGGGCCATTCATAATTCATGGCTTGAGGAAGCCAATCGCGCTGCATGAAGGCAGTAAAGTCAAAGAGGACTCATAAAAATAACTAAAGCCCAATTGAAATTTCAGTTTAGAGGCTCAACCACCCGGGTGGCCAGGGGGCTGTAAAAGCATGCGGTTGAGCTTGCTTTTAGTTAACAATGTCAAAGTTAAAATGTACAGTCTGATCACTGGGGGAGGGGAGACTGAGGAAATGCTTCCTCCTCCCTCTACAAAGTTACAATGTACAGTTTGATCACGGGGGGGGGAACAAGGCAATGCTTCCTGCCTGCAGCAGACTGATGACATCATCTCAGCCTAGGCAAAGTAACTGACTGGTAGGCCCCATACACACGGGAGGATTTATCCGCGGATACCGTCCAGCGGACCGTTTCCGCAGATAAATCCTCTCGAGGATTTCAGCAGATTTTAATGCGATGGAGTGTACTCACCATCGCATTGAAATCCGCGCCGAAATCCTCTGGCGATGACGTGTCGCGCCGTCGCCGCGATATAATGACGCGGCGATGTGCGCGACGCTGTCATATAAGGAATTCCACGCATGCGTCGAATCATTACGACGCATGCGGGGGATCCCTTCGGACGGATGGATACGGTGAGTCTATACAGACCAGCGGATCCATCCGTTGGGATGGACTCCAGCAGATGGATATGTTCTGCATGTCAGCAAATATTCGATCTGCTGGAATCCATCCCAGGGGAGAAATATCCGCGGAAACAGATCCGCTGGCGTGTACACACCATAGGATCTATCCGCTGAAACCCATTTGCTGGGATTTATCTGCGGATGGATTCTATGGTGTGTACGGGGCAGTAGAGTTTGGTTTAGTTTGCGCTCGAGCTCCCGAACAGAGAAAAAGTCCTGACCCGAACGGTGAACCCTATTAAAGTCTATGGGACCCGAACTTGAAAAATACCCATTTTGAAGGCTTATATGCAAGTAATTGGTCATAAAAGGGGTATGGGGACCCAAGTACTGCCCTGGGGGACATGTATCAATGCAAAACATTTTTTTTTTTAAATCTTTTTTACAGGAGCAGTGATTTTAATCTTAAAGTGCAACAATAAAAAAAAAATTCCTTTACATATAGTGCCTGGGGGGTCCCCTTCATCTGCCTGTAAAGTGGCGCATCTGTACCATGTATAGAACCTGCTGCAGCAAAACTGTAATTTAATGGCATTGACAGCAATAGAATTTTTTTTAAAAAAAAGGCGTGGGGTCCCCCCCAAGTAACTACCAGGCCCTTCGGGTCTGGTATAGATTTTAAGGGGAACCCCACGCCAAAATAAAAAAAAATGGCGTGGGGTCCCCCGCAAAATCTACACCACGCCCTTTTCGAGCACCCAGCTTAGCAGGCCAGGAAAGGGGGGGGGTAAGCGAGCGACATGCTGGGCCGGTGATGTCACAAGGGGGCGGTGCCACCAGATGATATTGTCAGGTGGCCCCGTCCCTTACCTATATAAGAAACCTCAAGCGGCGGAGTCTGCAGTTGTAGCAGTCAGCCTTCGTCGTGGGGAGAGGTTTATTTTCCCCTTTTTGCGGGTCCAGCGATGTGGCGGGCGTCGCGATTGATAACAGATCTACATCAGGGGGTGGGGCATAGCTTTTTTATTTTTAATAAAGGAATCGTCAAAAAACGTTGTGTGTGTTTTTCTTTCTTTTTCACAATTTTTTGGTGAATGAGTAGGGGTACTAAGTTCTCATTCACATGGGGGGGGGGGGGGGGGTTCGATCTGGGGGTCCTCCTGTTAAAGAAGACTTACAGATTTTGATAAGCCCCCTGCCCGCAGGCCCCAACAACCACAGCCCAGGGTTGTGAGGACGAGGCCCTTGTCCCCATGCTTTAGAGTGGGGGAGGCAAAGCCCCCCTGCCCCAAAGCACCCCATGTTGTGGGCATGTGGCCTGGTATGTTTGAGGAGGGGGGCTGCTCACTCACCCCCCCCCTTTCCAGTCTACCAGGCTGCATGCTATGATAAGGGTCTGGTATGGTTTTTGGGGGGCCCCACGCATTTTTTTTTTAATTTTTAAGTGGGGTTCCCCTTAAAATCCATACCTGACCCAAAGGGCATTTTTAAATGTTGGTGTGGGGGTTCCACTTAAAATCCCTACCAGACCTAAGGGTTTTTTTAAGAGATTTTTGGGGGAGGGGGGCATGGTGTTTGTTTTTTTTTATATTTTTTTATATATTTTTTTCATAATATTGCCCTTAAAATCCATACCAGACCCAAAGGTTTTTAACATTTTTCTATTGCTGGCATTGCTTTTATTTTCCATTCAACTGTCAGCGGGGAAGCCTGCTGACGGCTCATGACTCATCTGTTGTTAAGGACACTGTGGGCGGCTTCCTGGCCCGCTCCTTAACAACCAGCTTTTCACTGTGCCCTGAATGGGCGAAGCTTTGCCCAATCAGGGCTTAGAATGCACTGTGCAGTGCGCAGGGGGGGGGCGTTTGGCAGGCGAACATCCCGCGAGCGCCCCGCAAATTCGGGTGGGCGCTGAACTGGCGAACAGCTTTTCACTGTGCCCTGATTGGGCAAAGCTTTGCCCAATCAGGGCTTAGAATGTACTGTGCAGCGCGCAGGGGGGGGCACTCGGCAAGCGAACATCCCGCTGAGCGCCCCGCAAATTCGGGTGGGCGCTGAACTGGCGAACAGGCGATGTTCGGGTCAAACCTTTGCTCGAACTGTTCGCCCAACTGGAGCTGAATAACGATACAATGCGGCGATTTATTAAATGACACATTTTCTGTATATTGCGACCCGTCAGGAATGGATACAATTGTAACGTTGCAGAGACGTGCGCACTGTATCGGCTCTCTCATCGGCGTGATGTAATTATCGCTCGGAAACGTCAGCGCCACTTGAACTATTCGCTCTAACAACTGACTGGCTGTAACAATGTGTCATAAAGCGCGGCGACGGGTAATGTTGGCTTTTGAGTCGCGGTTCGGCTCTCTCCTGTAGGAATAAGTCGGCGCCATCCATCCTGATTACTGCCTCCTGTAACTCACCTCTAAGTACCGCCATAACTATTCCCGCTATCTCCTCTCTTAATGCTCCTGCAGGCGCTCTGCAGCTGTGACAGAGCAGCTTAAACATAACGTACAGCCGCCATTCGGCGCGGGGCCGGGGCGATGCCAAGGGCCGCTTCGCCGGAGCACTGGGCGGATTCAGGTGGGTGGAAGGATGAAAAAAAAAAATTATGAATGGCGGGGGGAAAAAAAGTGACATTTCTCGGCAGTAAAATGAAGGCAGCTCGCGCCCCCGAGTCGCATTAAAGCCGCCGCGCAAGTGAAATATTTTTGCGGGGAAAGTTCAAAGTGTTACATGCATAAATGCGTCTCAAAGCGAGCGGAGAGCGAGCGCCGCGCTTGCGGCTGATTTATGACGCTGGAGAGAGCGACTGAGGGGGGGTTTCTGAAACGTTCCTGACATTACTAAAGCATGGCGGTTTCTACTTCCCGTGATCCTCGCTGCCCCCCCCCCCCCCGGCGTAAATCCTTGAAACGCAATGATCCAAAAATGTAAATTTGTAACAAATAATTTATATATTTATAAATGGAGATCGGACCTCTGGCCTTGCGGAGTTGCACCGGCTCCTCTGCTGGACTGAAACGGCTTCCTCTGAATTCACTGCACACTGTGAGCTTCTCACCATGTGCATTAGAGGCTGCAGCAAGTCGCATAGAGCCCCGCCCTCATTTCCTGGCTAATCTGATTGTCCCGCCCCTTTCTATTCATTGGATTTCAGTTCTTCCAGTCATGGAGGCTCAGCATCACATGGGGGGCACTCCCTGTGCAAATTCAGCCTGCATAGGAACACCCACTACTCCAGACTGATCAAGGCATTTTTACATTTGCATAACTCCTCCCTAGAGCCCGCCCACTGCTTGTCTTAGAGATTAATATCTCTTTAACAGATAAACGAATAAACAAATAAAACCAGCATTTGCTTTAAATGCGAATTTCCCGTGCATTACCTTTTTCTACCACTAGATGTCCTCTGCTAAAAAAAAAAGCAGAACAGTGGTGAGCGTCTCTCGCCATCACTCTGCTCTCTCCTCCTATCAGCATGCTTCTTGTCAGCACATTTCCAAGCAGCACACCAGTCTGATGGGCAGCATCAGTCCTACCTTCTAATTCTAAAGTCCAGGTCATCCTGCACACCCCCCCCCCCCCCAAGCCTGTGATTGGACAGCGACATGAGAAGCAGCACAGTGCTGAGCTCCTCTCTCCGTCACTCTGTTCTCTCCTCCTATCAGCATGCTCCTTGTCAGCACATTTGCAAACCGGCACACCTTGTTGGCTAGTCTGATGGGCAGCATTTTTTTAATTTAAATGCATAGAATGCATTTTCTGCCTTTACAATGACTTGAATTTCAGAAATGCAATAAATTACACAATTTTTGGGTAAAATATAAAAGCAGAGGTCGCACCGAGTAAATAGATACCCAACATGTCAAACCTTAAATCCTTGCATGCGCCTGTGAAATGGCGACAAACTTTAGTACCCGATATTTTCCATAGGCAATGCTTTATAAGCCCCCTGTAGGTCATTAGTTTAGTTACGGAGGAGGTCGGGTGCTAGAATTATTGCTCTCATTCCGGCATGCGCGGCAATATGTAAAAAAGCGTATTGCAATTAATGTTTTTAGGCGTAGGAACCAGAGGCGTGCGTTTATGTTTGTGTGTGCGTATATGTCTGGGTGTGGGGGGCCTCAATTTTATTTTTTGGGGGGGGGGGATTTTGACAATTAAAAATGTTTTTGTTTTTACTTAACCTTTTTTAATCGCATGTGATGATTCTTTTTGGTGACAGGTTCTCTTTAATGAGATATTCAGGGTCTAAAAGACCCCCAGATGTCTCCGCTGTGATCCAGGGAATGTAATGCAATGCACATCGCATTGCAATACATTCTTTCCCGATGGCTGGGAAAACTGTCAACGGGAACCTGGAAGTGACCCTAAATAAGCTCCGGTGGGCAGAATGAAACATGTTGGGGGCGTGGCCTTTAGAGGGTCCAGGCTGAGACTGCCATTCGCTATCACGCAGCAGGGCACTAATCGGTCTCTACCAACCTGAAAGTGGACCAACCTGGAAGGGGATCAACCTGGAAGTGGACCACCCTGAAAGTGGACCAACCTGGAAGTGGACCAACCTGAAAGTGGACCAACCTGGAAGTGGACCAACCTGGAAGTGGACCAACCTGGAAGTGAACCAACCTGAAAGTGGACCAACCTGGAAGTGGACCAACCTGAAAGTGGAACAACCTTATGGTGGAACAACCTGGAAGTGGACCAACCTGGAAGTGGACCAACCTGGAAGTGGACCAACCTGGAAGTGGACCAACCTGGAAGCGAACCAACCTGAAAGTGGGTCAGCAACAAGAAGGGGAGGAGAGTGGACTGTGTGTCCGTTCTCCTCCTCCCCTCTACTTAGTGGCACCCGCTATCCTAGTCCCGGGCCTGCAGATGGGCAAGCGGAGCCCAAGATCTATAGTGGGGGGGGGGCGTGCACTGGATGTGCCGCCCCCCCCCCGACAGCTTCCATGCAACAAGCAAATGACAAGTAGACCCCCATGACTAAGCTCCGAAGGGGCAGGGCGAAACGCGTTGGGTTGTGGCCTGGTCGGACTCCAGCCTGAGGTTGCCATTCACACACCTAAAAAGAGGGGGGATTGGGGAAATTGGGACTTTAAAAATGAAGCCACACACCTAGTCTAGGGACAGCCCGGATGGGCGGTTTCAGGGAGCCCTTTCTCCATTGCCTGTTGACAAAAGCCCAGGCGCCAGGACGCAATTACTAGTCGCCATGGCAACCTGGCACCAGGGATTTCCCTGAGCCCTGCATTCAGGTGATGCTCACATTTATTGATGAATTGATAGTTACAGAGCTGCCTTCATTTGCACCTTCTATATCTGCTGGAGTACCGCGGCCCACCCGATGTTTTCCACTTTCCCAGGGTTGGCAGGAAGAGAAAAATCTGGAGTCCGTGACGGGAAGATTTTACTACAAATAACAGTTGTCCTCGCTAATAAGGGCCAATTGGCAACTTTACAGCCTTTCGCCGATCCCCCCCGATTCCATCCGTCTTGGCAAACCAAGGGTTAATATAATTGGACTACGGTGTAAACATCTGCGGAGACTCCATCCCGCCGCCCGGTGCCAATAACCCAACATTAGCGCTGCCGTGGAATACGAAGGCGGGTGGTTTTCGACATAATGGGGACAGATTTTTTCTTGGCAAAGGCATCTGAACCACAAGGATGATCTCATCTTGGAAGCTCTTCTCCATCATATGGCACAATATTTCAGCCCCTGGATTTCCCTCGATGGATATCAGAGTACGGGTTTCATTTCTCACCCTCTCGCCGCGTGCCGTCGCTTCATTCATGTCCATGAAGTGGCCACTCTTAATAAGCTAGAAGGGCCTCTGGGCCGCTACGAGGAGCCGAGCTGAGCCAACCAGAGCGGTTTACATGGCGGAGAGTGGGAAATTTGCCTTCGTTGGACAGAAGGACGTTCCGTCTAATTAAGCAATTTCGTAGCTCGAGTCGGGACCAACGCGTTTTTTTTTTCCATTGGGCAGCGATCCATCCTCTCCATTCCTCCATCTAGAATTCCCAGACTTTGGTTCTCAAGCATGAACGTCCACATTTACACCCGGTCCAAAGCATTTCGATGTGCTGCACACCTGCTTTTGAGATTATACATTTGTTTGGATTCCCTCTACTACAGACTGACGGGGAGGCGGTGGGGGAGGGGGGCGCACCTGGCTACAAACGCCCACCAATCAGTTGTTTGACTAAATAGGCTTGGATTGCTTCACCATGACAGAGCCATCGCAGGACAGTCTCTCTGTCGAGGTCCGCCAAGGCCCGACACGCCCCCTCTAAGTCACAGCTAATATTCTCCAATAACCAGGGGGGCAGGAACTTTGCTGATTGCACAGCTCAAGCGCTGACTCCGCAGGGGGTGTGTCCAACCGATACAGAGAGACTGTCCTTCCTACTTACCTTCCAGGGCTGCATCAGAGCGGCCTTCTAACTGTGCTTTAGCAGCTCCAAAATAGGCAATCTTCTCCCCATTATGGGATGCTACTAATCATTGCTGCCTGCCTTTGACCTCTGGCTAGTTCCTGGATATCCTTGTCTGCGGCCTGTCCTGACCTCTATTTCATTCCTGATTATCCATGTTTGCTGCCTATCCCTGACCTCTGGCTAGTTCCCGGTTATCTCTCTCTGATATCTGCCCTGACCTCTGGCTAGTTCCCGGTTATCTATCTCTGATATCTGCCCTGATCTCTGGCTTGTATCCTGACTATCCATGTCTGCTCCCTGTCCTAACCTCTGGCTAGTTACTGGTTATCCTTGTCTGTGGTCAGTCCTGGCCTCTGGCTGGTTCCAGGTTATCTATGACTGCTGCTTGTCCTGACCTCTATTTGGTTCCTGGTTATCCATTTTTGCTGCCTGCCCTGATCTATGGCTAATTCCTGTTTATATGTTTGCTGCCTGCCCTGACTTCTGTCTGGCTAGTGGTTATGCATGTTTGCTGCCTGCCCTGACCTCTGGCTAGTTACTGGTTATGCATGTCTGCTGCCTACCCTGACCTCTGACTACTAGTTCCTGGTTATCCATGTCTGCTGCCTGCCCTGATCTATGGCTAATTCCTGTTTATATGTTTGCTGCCTGCCCTGACTTCTATCTGGCTAGTGGGTATGCATTGTTTGCTGCCTGCCCTGACCTCTGGCTAGTTACTGGTTATGCATGTCTGCTGCCTGCCCTGACCTCTGACTACTAGTTCCTGGTTATCCATGTCTGCTGCCTGCCCTAACCTCTGGCTAATTCATGCTTATCTGTGTTTGCTGCCCGCCCTCACTTCTGTCTGGTTCCTGGTTATCCATCTCTGCTGCCTGCCCTCACGTATCACTAATTCCTGTTTATCTGCTTGCTGCCTGCCCTGACTTCTGTCTGGTTCCTGGTTACCCATGTCTGCTGCCTATCCTTACCTCTCGCTAATTCCTGTATATCTTTTTGCTGCCTGCCCTGAACCTTCTGGCTGGTTCCTGGTTAATCATTCATGTCTGCTGCCTAGGGAGGATCAGCTGGATCTGGAGGCCCCCTTGTTAAACCCTGTACCTTCAGACCACAGCCCAGGCTTGTGGGAAAGGGGCCCTTGTCAACATGGGCTTGTCCCCTCTCTTTCCTGACCTCCTGGCCTGCATGCCTGGATAAGGGTCTGGTATGGATTTTGGGGGGGACCCCCATGCCATTTCTTTTTAAATCTTGGCGTGTGGTCCCCCTCAAAACCCATACCAAACTGAAAGGGCCTGGTATGGATTGGGGGGGGGGGGGGGAATGTGGGTCGTTTTTTTTTTGCCAATTATTTTTATTGCCGGTAATGCTTGTTTTTTACATTCAGCTGTCAGCGGGGAAGCCTCCTGACAGCCAATGACTTATCGGTTGTTAAGGACGCGGTGACTGGCTTCCCGGCCCACTCCTTAACAAGCAGCTAAAATTCACACTCTACTAACGATCTGCAACCACGCTGCAAACGCGCCGCAACCGTATGCCGATGCAGTTGCGGCTTGTTACCACAGACCTGAATGGGAGGCATTAAAAGACTTTAAACGCCTCCTGACTATATAAGAGGCTTCAGTTTTGAAGTAACGCTTTATGTTTCGGTCATGTGAACAGCACTGTGTGCTGGCCATTGTATCATTTGCATAGGCGTTCGAGGGGCATCTATGTCGCCCCCCCCCCCTTTCAAATGCCTGCTTTTAATGCCAGTGCGAACTTATGCTTAGTGAATTCCTCTTGCAGCTCCCTATTTATAGAAATATAAGTGTCGTTATTTTTAGTTTCCTGAATCCCTTAAATTCCAAGAATCCGAGGCCCAGAGTATAGATGGATGGCTGATCCCCCGTTATGCCCGTCGGCTGTTTGTGCTCCTCGGAACACTTATCCCCCATCGCAGCCTTTAAACTGTTAAAAATAAATAAAAAAACGTCTGCTGAAAGTTCTGCAATATAACAACTTAACAGATGTAGCTAGGCTGGTGTTAATCGGGCGATAGTGCAAACATCCTGTGGGCCCTGGCATGTGGCATGTGTTCCTCTAGAAGTACGAGAACCTGTCAGGAAGACGAAAAAGAAACCGTCTCTGACCCGGTAAATTGAGGCAGAAGCAATGCAAAGGCACTAAAGGCTGAACACGTCAACATACTAAACCTAGACGTGTGCACTGCCGAAAAATGTGTTGGTTTTCGTTCCATTCCTTTTTTTTTTTTGCGTTTTTTTTTCATTGCTCTGGGAATTCGTAAATTCGAAAATCCGAAAATAAGAAAGTAAATGAGAAAATTAGAAAAAAATAAAGTAAATGAGAAAATAAGAAAAAAATAAAGTAAATGAGAAAAAAATAAAGTAGATGAGAAAATTCGAACAAAATAACTAACTGATAATAACTAACTATAAACCACTTGCTGCCTGCCATAAAGCAAAATGACGTCGGCAAAGTGGATCTGTTATCCTGACCGGACGTCGCCAGGGGGCGCGCGTCGCGGCGATCGGTGGTGCGGTGTGTCAGTCTGGCAAAGAAGGAGACTCTTTACCACGTGATCAGCCGTGTCCAATCACGGCTGACCACGATATAACCAGGAAGAGCCGTCTCTTTCTGACAGACGCGAGTAGAGGAGAGCCGATCGGCTGCTCTCCTGACAGGGGGGGTCTGTGCTGATAGTTTATCAGCGCAGCCCCCCCTTGGATGCCCACCCAGGACCACCAGGATGCCGCCCAGGATCACCAGGATGGCCACCACACTGGACCACCGGGTATGCCCCCCCTAGACCACCAGGGAATGCCAATCTGTGTCCAGGCAGCTGGCAATCAATTCCTAGGCAGCTGCCAATCAGTGCCCACCCACAATGCCTACCACTGCCAGTGCCACCAGGGATACCTTTCAGTACCATCTACCAGTGCCGCATATCAGTGCTGCCTATCAGTGCCCAACAGTGCCACCCATAAGTACCCATCAGTGCAGCCTTTCAGTGCCCATCAGTGTCCACCAGTGCCACCTATGAGTGCCCATCATTGCCGCCTATCAATGTCCATCAGTGCTGCATATCAGTGCCACCCATCAGTGCCGCCTATCAGTGCCACCTATCAGTGCCACCTAATTGGTGCCACCTCATCGGTGTCACCTTATCAGTGCCCGTCGGTGCCGCCTTATCAGTACCCATCAGTTAAGGAGAAAGGTACTTATTTATAACATTTTATAACAGAAACAAACTAAAAAAAAAAAAAATTTCACAATTTTCTGTCTTTTTTAATTTGTTTAGCAAAAAATAAACAGCGTGACTGTCCCGGCAAATCCAGGACAGTTGGCAAGTATGATGTAATGCAAGATTATCATGGGGGCCCCCCATGTACCTGGGCCCCCTGGGCAATGCCCATGCATTAAGACAGCCCTGCCCTTCACTGGAGACACCTGAACTCCATAATTTGGAGGGGGGTCCACTTACACGGTCGGGTGTCCCCCAAACTGTGACATTTAAGGCTGGTTCTCTTTAAGACGAACTTCTACTTGACGTGAGCCCAGAAGATATAAAACTTCAATGAATGAAGAAGCTCACTCATGAATAAATAAATACCACAGCCTTGCTTTATTCCCACGAGGGAGTTTCTACAAGACAAATCCAAAAAAAACACAAAAAAACACCAGCCCAGATCTCCTCCGCCAGCCAGAGGTCTCTGCGGAGAATCCTGGGGGGGGCGAAACTCGTTCAGGTTACCCAACTTCTCCCAACATCTCCCAGCCTTGTTTCGACAGCTGATCACGTCCTCCTCCTCCTCCCCATCACATCTAATCCTCGCTGCGCTCGTCTTCCAGCAGAAAGGGAGACATGTACCTGTCTCTCGCAGAATATTCATTCGCAAAACAAACAAGATATTAATAGGCATCTTCGTGCCGAAAAAAAAAGGAAAAGTGTCAGGCGGATTCATGCCGGAGAAGCGAGGAGACGAGCAGCACGTGGAGGCAGCGAGATGCAAATCAAAAAAGGGAAGCTTTAATTAGGAATAACAAGCGAGCAGAAACGTTGTTTTGTGGCTGTTGGAACTAATTAAGGGTCTCATTTGATCACCGGCGTGCTGCGCGCCAGCGATAGACTACGAAAAATTACGCGCGGAATAGGGGAGGACCCCCTGCGGGCCACGGGAGGAGGGGGGGGGGAGATCGCAGGGGTGTTGTAAGATCGTAATTTGTGTCTTAATAGATCAGTGGGTGGAATGGAATTAGGTCGGGAACATTTAGGCAGAAGAACATGGGTACCAGGAGGTCCGCTAATGGCGGCGTTTCTTTGGATCTTCCTCCGGGGGTCCCCATACAGGTCAGCGCTCAATTCTGCTACATGGAAAACGCGGAGATGAAATAGAGCATGCGGCGGTCTGCGGGGACGAGACCGCATCAGAACTTGTCAGTTTCAACAAAGTTTTCTCTAAGTAAAGAGACGGATTGGAAAGGTCTGAAGGATAGAATAATAAAAATAAAATAAAAAATTTCATCTGTACACTCAGAAGTCTAACTCCACTTTTGTTACGAAGAAAATAAAAAATCCCCATCTATGTACATTGCGGTGATTTACATTTTTTTGCAGGAAATCCCTACCGCTGTTTGCTTCCCTATGTTCTGTGCACTCTGATTCTGGATGGGAGGTTCTGGTTCATTATACTCATCTTCTGCACTCTCAGGCCCAGATTCTCAAAGGACTTACGACGGCGCAGCGCCATGTACGCCGTCGTAAGTCCTAATCTAACCCGTCTTATCTATGCGTCTTATTCTTAGAATCAGTTACGCATAGATATCCATTAGATCCGACAGGCGTAAGTCTCTTATGCCGTCGGATCTTAACTGCATTTTTTTTTGACCGCTAGGTGGCGCTTCCGTCGAATTCCGCGTCGATTATGCAAATTAGCTAGATACGCGAATTCCCGAACGTACGCGCGGCCAACGCAGTAAAGTTACGACGTTTATGTTAGGCTTTTCCCCGCGTAAAGTTGCCCCTGCTATATGAGGCGCAGCCAATGTTAAGTATGGCCGTCGTTCCCGCGTCGAAATTTGAAAAAGTTACGTCGTTTGCGTAAGTCGTCCGTGAATGGGGCTGGACGTCATTTACGTTCACGTCGAAACCAATGTCGTCCTTGCGGCGTACTTTGGAGCAATGCACACTGGGAAATTCCATGGACGGCGCATGCGCCGTTCCGCAAAAACGTCAATCACGTCGGGTCACAGTAGTTTTGCATAAAACACGCCCCCCTGATCCAAACTACGCCGCCGCAACTTACAGAGCAAGTGCTTTGAGAATACAGCACTTGCCCATGTAAGTTGCGGAGGCGTAACATAAATCAGATACGTTACGCCCGCACAATTTTACGCGCCTCTACGTGAATCCGGGCCTCAGTGTTCTGCTGAGTTGCAGTGTCTGTATCCCTTTAGAAGTATTTAAAGTGGTTGTAAAGGCTGAAGGTGCATTTTATGCAATAAGGTTAAAACAGACTGCTGGCTAATGCCATTGACTAAACACAGGCATGGCCATATCTGGTCAATGACATAAACCAACATCCCCACCCATCTTTGCCCCTTTGTTTACATTTAGCTCTCGGCTAGAGATCAATGATGCGTCCCTGGCCCCATTCAGCTGCTGTGAAAGAGAAGGATCCCTGGTCCCTAGGATCAATATAAGAGGGGCAACCTCAGCCTGGACTCCGACCAACGTGTTTCGCTCCGCCCCGGAGCTTAGTCATGGGGACCCATTTAGCTGCTGGCTGGAGGATTCCCTGGCTGAGAACCTAATGTAAACAAAGGGGTGGCCATATTTGGAAAATGATGACAACCAAAACCCCTAACCCCTTTGTTTACATTCAGCTCCCGAGATCAGTTATGCACCCCCGGCCTCATCTATGTGCTGGTTGAGAGCTGAATGTAAACATAGGGGCGGGGGTGCTGGCTGACGTCATAGCCATGGCCATATTTGGTCAATGACGTCAACCAGAATTTCTTGCCCCTTTATTTACATACAGCTCCAATCGGGTATCAGTTGTGCACCCCCAGCCCCGTTTAGCTGGTTGAGAGCTGAATGTAAACAGAGGGGTGGAAATGGTGACCGGTGGCCATATTTGGTCAATGGCCTCAATCAGCATTCCCACCCCTTTGTTTACATTCAGGCCCTGGCTTACTGTGCTATGTTTTCGTAGAGCAGCATTGTCACCCCAGGACAGGAAATATATTAGAACTACAGAACTCCTCCTTGTTGGAAAAAAAACAAGCTGAGAACAATGGGCCATATCCACAAAAGAGATACTCCGGCGTAAGCCGTCGTATCTCTGGTTCTAACTTTGGAACTGATCCTCAGAAGCAGTTTTCCTAAGTTAGGCAGAAGATCCGACATCTGTAAGGGACTTACACTGCCAGATCTTAGGATGCAGTACCGCATCCGCCACTGGGGGCATTTCGAGTCGAAATGCCTCTTCTAGTATGCAAATTAGCACTTAGGGCGATCCTCAAAGCTTTTGTGCCTAGTTTTTTCGCCGTAAGTGTTAGTTTGCCTGGTGTAAAACTAGGGCTGCTTTTACAAAGTGTAAAGTTAGTCACACCTTGTAAAGGCCCATTCAAGCGACGGCATTTGGTATGCATTCCCGAGGGAGAACTCCACGGCAATTTGTAAATTCCAAACCGGCATGGGTTCCCCCCCCAGGAGCATACCAGGCCCTTAGGTCTGTTATGGGTTGTAAGGAGACCCCCCTCCGCCGAAAAATCGACGTAGGGGGTCCCCCTACAATCCATACCAGACCCGTATCCAAAGCACGCTACCCGGCCGGTCAGGAATGGAAGTGGGGACGAGCGAGCGTCCCCCCCCCCCTGAGCCGTGCCAGGCCGCATGCCCTCAACATGGGGGGTTGGGTGCTCTGGGGCAGGGGGGCGCACTGCGGGCCCCCCCACCCCAGAGCACCCTGTCCCCATGTTGATGAGGACAGGACCTCTTCCCGACAACCCTTGCCGTTGGTTGTCGGGGTATGCGGGCGGGGGCTTATCGGAATCCGGGAGTCCCCTTTAATAAGGGGGCCCCCAGATACCGGCCCCCCACCCTAAGTGAATGGATATGGGGTACATCGTACCCCTATCCATTCACCTGTAGGCAAAAAGTCAAAGTTAATAAACACACAACACAAGGCTTTTTAAAATAATTTATTATTCTGCTCCGGATGCCCCCCCTGTCTTCGTTATTAGCTCAATTACCAGGGGGGGCTTCTTCTTCCACTCTCCGGGGGTCTTCTCCGCTCTCCGGGGGGGGGGGTTTCTTCTTCCGCTCTCCGGGGGGGGGCTTCTCCGGACTCCGGGGGGCTTCTTCCATCTTCTCCCCTCTTCCGCTGTTGACTCGGCGAACCCCGGTTCTTCTGCAGCTCTCCGGTGCCTTCTTCTTCAGCGCTGGCTGCCTGCTATGTTTGTGTGTTAGCTCAATTAGTAACAGGCAGCCAGCGCGGTCTTCTGTGACGTCATCTTCTCTTCTGTTCTTCTCCCCTCTTCCGATGTTGACTCGTCGCCTGTTGTCGCTGTAATGATGGAAGCGCGCCTTGCATCACATTTATATAGGCATCACCGTCCCATCATGCTCCGGCAGGTACCCACGTGGTGGGTGCCTACCCACGTGCACCCACCACGTGGGTACCTACCGGAGCATGATGGGACGGTGATGCCTATATAAATGTGATGCAAGGCGCGCTTCCATCATTACAGCGACAACAGGCGACGAGTCAACATCGGAAGAGGGGAGAAGAACAGAAGAGAAGATGACGTCACAGAAGACCGCGCTGGCTGCCTGTTACTAATTGAGCTAACACACAAACATAGCAGGCAGCCAGCGCTGAAGAAGAAGGCACCGGAGAGCTGCAGAAGAACCGGGGTTCGCCGAGTCAACAGCGGAAGAGGGGAGAAGATGGAAGAAGCCCCCCGGAGTCCGGAGAAGCCCCCCCCCCCGGAGAGCGGAAGAAGAAACCCCCCCCGAAGAGCGGAGAAGACCCCCGGAGAGTGGAAGAAGAAGCCCCCCCTGGTAATTGAGCTAATAACGAAGACAGGGGGGGCATCCGGAGCAGAATAATAAATTATTTTAAAAAGCCTTGTGTTGTGTGTTTATTAACTTTGACTTTTTGCCTACAGGTGAATGGATAGGGGTACGATGTACCCCATATCCATTCACTTAGGGTGGGGGGCCGGTATCTGGGGGCCCCCTTATTAAAGGGGACTCCCAGATTCCGATAAGCCCCCGCCCGCATACCCCGACAACCAACGGCAAGGGTTGTCGGGAAGAGGTCCTGTCCTCATCAACATGGGGACAGGGTGCTCTGGGGTGGGGGGGCCCGCAGTGTGCCCCCCTGCCCCAGAGCACCCAACCCCCCCATGTTGAGGGCATGCGGCCTGGCACGGCTCAGGAGGGGGGGGGACGCTCGCTCGTCCCCACTCCCATTCCTGACCGGCCGGGTAGCGTGCTTTGGATACGGGTCTGGTATGGATTGTAGGGGGACCCCCTACGTCGATTTTTCGGCGGAGGGGGGTCTCCTTACAACCCATAACAGACCTAAGGGCCTGGTATGCTCCTGGGGGGGGAACCCATGCCGGTTTTTTCTTTTAAAATTGGCATGGAGTTCTCCCTCTCAGGAATGCATGCTGAGCGACGCTGTAATTTTTTTTTTAATTATTTGTTTTCCCGGCGCGTCTTTTTTTCACCCGTCGCAACTTTAGTGTCCCGTCGCAATCCACAAAGCCGCCCGGCGTCAATTACGTTTGCGCGATGCACGTCGGGAAAATGACGTCACACGCATGCGCAGTACGGCCGGCGCGGGAGCGCGCCTCATTTAAATTGTAAACGCCCCCCGGAGAGGAGGAACGCCTTACGACGGCGGCACTTAACTTACACGGCTTGAAATTTTTACGTAAGTGCTTTGTGGATCAGGCACTTAGGTAAAAACTTTAAGTCAGTGTAACTTAACTGCTGAAAGTTAAGTTACGCCGCCTGGCTGAGGATTTGGCCCAATGTAACTGATAAAAGTGCAACATGGGAATTTAGCAGCTCTCTGGGTTTCTGGCAGGATCAACAGATATTTATTTTACTAAACAAGTCCTCTGTGATTGAGTGGTTACATTTACCGGGCTGTCTGTTCGATCGGCTGACCTTCGCCCACGTTCGGCGCTTGGCATTCCATGTGAATAGACATTGTTTTCGCGGCGCGGCGGCGGGGAGACCTGGGAACGGCGCTGCTGAAGTCTGCAGTTCTCGCCCCGGTGAAGGGCGGCGCGGCTTCTCTCCGGCTGGATTGCAGAATCTCTCTTTAATGACTATCGAAAGCCATTAAAGTTCACTTACCTCGCCGCCAACTCCCCAGCACCTCATTACAGCTCTAGTTAGTAAATAAGGATGTCTCGGTTTGCGCACCGCTGCTTTTGATTACTGGAAGGCGGCGAAGCGGGCGCATCTTTCCGTAAAGGTGAGCCGTAAACAAAGCAGTCAGCGGGGAAGCGCCGCCGGATGGAGTTATACAAATAAAAGGGAAATAAATCTGAATATTCATTCCGTTTTAAACACATTAAAGATCAGTTATCTGTTTATTAGGAGCAATCGAATACAGGAGCGATCGAAAACAGGAGCGATCGAATACGGGAGCGATCGAATACAGGAGCGATCGAATACAGGAGCGATCGAATACAGGAGCGATCGAATACAGGAGCGATCAAATACAGGAGCGATCGAATACAGGAGCGAATACAGGAGCTATCGAATACAGGAGCGAATACAGGAGCGAACGAATACAGGAGCGAATACAGGAGCGAATTAATACAGGAGCGATCGAATACAGGAGCGAATACAGGAGCGATCGAATACAGGAGCGATCGAATACAGGAGCGATCGAATACGGGAGCGATTGAATACAGGAGTGATCAAATACAGGAGCGAATACAGGAGCGAACGAATACAGGAGCGAATACAGGAGCGAACGAATACAGGAGCGAATACAGGAGCGAATGAATACAGGAGCGATCGAATACAGGAGCGAATACAGGAGCGATCGAATACAGGAGCGATCGAATACGGGAGCGATTGAATACAGGAGTGATCAAATACAGGAGCGAATACAGGAGCGAATACAGGAGCGAATGAATACAGGAGCGATCGAATACAGGAGCGAATACAGGAGCGAATACAGGAGCGATCGAATACAGGAGCGAATACAGGAGCCATCGAATACAGGAGAGAACGAATACAGGAGCGAACGAATACAGGAGCGAATGAATACAGGAGCGATCGAATACAGGAGCGATCGAATACAGGAGCGATCGAATACAGGAGCGAATACAGGAGCGAACGAATACAGGAGCGAATACAGGAGCGATCGAATACAGGAGCGAATACAGGAGCGATCGAATACAGGAGCGAACGAATACAGGAGCGAATACAGGAGCGAATGAATACAGGAGCGATTGAATACAGGAGCGAATACAGGAGCGATCGAATACAGGAGCGATCGAATACGGGAGCGATCAAATACAGGAGCGAATTAATACAGGAGCGATCGAATACAGGAGCGAATACAGGAGCGATCGAATACAGGAGCGATCGAATACAGGAGCGAATACAGGAGCGAACGAATACAGGAGCGAATACAGGAGCGAATGAATACAGGAGCGGTCGAATACAGGAGCGAATACAGGAGCGATCGAATACAGGAGCGATCGAATACGGGAGCGATTGAATACAGGAGTGATCAAATACAGGAGCGAATACAGGAGCGAATGAATACAGGAGCGATCGAATACAGGAGCGATCAAATACAGGAGCGATCAAATATAGGAGCGATCGAATACAGGAGCGAATACAGGAGCGAATACAGGAGTGATCGAATACAGGAGCGAATACAGGAGCCATCGAATACAGGAGCGAACGAATACAGGAGCGAACGAATACAGGAGCGAATACAGGAGCGAATGAATACAGGAGCGATCGAATACAGGAGCGATCGAATACAGGAGCGATCGAATACAGGAGCGAATACAGGAGCGATCGAATACAGGAGCGAATACAGGAGCGAATGAATACAGGAGCGATCGAATACAGGAGCGATCGAATACAGGAGCGATCGAATACAGGAGCGAATACAGGAGCGATCGAATACAGGAGCGAATACAGGAGCGAACGAATACAGGAGCGAATACAGGAGCGATCGAATACAGGAGCGAACGAATACAGGAGCGAATACAGGAGCGAATGAATACAGGAGCGATCGAATACAGGAGCGATCGAATACGGGAGCGATCGAATACGGGAGCGATCGAATACGGGAGTGATCGAATTACAAGACGAAGGTTCCATCACTAATAATCCTCACAAATACCAAGATAGATATAAAAACTGACAATGCTGCCGCCGGCCTATCAGAAACAAGAGCCTGGATCTTCACCAAATACTTCTTCCTTTTTCTTCCTTTGTTTATTCATTTTGATTTTTTGTTACTTTTTTTCTCACTTTGTTGATACATTTTTTTGTGTGTTACTTTTTTTTGTTATTTTGTTTGTTTGTTACTTTTTTTTTCTTACTTTATTTATTCATTTTGTTTGTTTGTTGCTTTTTCTTGTTACTTTGTTTATTCATTTTGTTTGTTTGTTGCTTTTTCTTGTTACTTTGTATATTCATTTTCTTTCTTTACAGGCACCTGCATGGCACAGGGGAACTTCCTGATGGTGGCAACAATTAAAGCGGTAGTAAACCCGCTGCCGTTTTATTTCATTTTTTTTAACACCTGAAAAGCAAAAGCCAAAATGAGCTAGTATGCACTGCATACTAGCTCATTATGAAATACTTACCTTGAAACGAGGTGTGAGGAACTTACCTGGTCCACGCCGAGGGAGATGTCATCTTGCCTCGGCGTGTCTTTCTGGGTATCGCCGCTCCATCGCTGTGATTGGCTGGAGCGGCGATGTCGTCACACCCGCGCATGCACGCGGGAGACTTCTCTCCGGCAAGGTCCGGCAGCTGCCGGGCCTTTAGCCGAGGATCTCCGCTGCGCAATGCGCCGCTGCAGTCAGCGACGCATTGCGAGAGGAATATCTCCTAAACCGTACAGGGCACAGTGGCTGCGTTTGATGGGTACAGTGGCTGCGTTTGATGGGCACAGTGGCTGCACTTGATGGGCACAGTGGCTGTATTTTGGGCACAGTGGCTGTATTTTGGGCACAGTGGCTGAGCTTGATGGGCACAGTGGCTGCGTTTGATGGGCACAGTGGCTGCATTTTGTGCACAGTGGCTGAGCTTGATGGCCACAGTGGCTGCATTTGATAGGCACAGTGGCTGCGCTTGATGGGCACAGTGGCTGCGTTTGATGGGCAAAGTGGCTGTGCTTGATGGGCACAGTGGCTGCGTTTGATGGGCACAGTGGCTGCGCTTTATGGACACAGTGGCTGCGTTTGATGGGCACAGTGGCTGCATTTGATGGGCACAGTGGCTGCGCTTGATGGGCACAGTGGCTGCATTTGATAGGCACAGTGGCTGTGTTTGATGGCACAGTGGCTGCGTTTGATGGGCACAGTGGCTGTGTTTGATGGGCAAAGTGGCTGAGCTTGATGGGCACAGTGGCTGCATTTGATAGGCACAGTGGCTGTGTTTGATGGCACAGTGGCTGTGTTTGATGGCACAGTGGCTGTGTTTGATGGCACAGTGGCTGCGTTTGATGGGCACAGTGGCTGCGTTTGATAGGCACAGTGGCTGTGTTTGATGGCACATTGGCTGCGTTTGATGGGCACAGTGGCTGCGCTTGATGGGCACAGTGGCTGCGCTTGATGGGCACAGTGACTGCGTTTGATGGGCACAGTGGCTGCGTATGATGGGCACAGTGGCTGCGTTTGATGGGCACAGTGACTGCGTTTGATGGGCACAATAGCTGCGTTTGATAGGCACAGTGGCTGCAATTGATGTTTTTTTTCAGTTTGTTTGCGCCCCCCAAAAATGTTGAGCACCAGCCGCCACTGGTTGTAACGCGCAGTGCAAACCGTTGGCGCTCTATAAATCCTGAATAATAATAATGGTGCATGGTACTCTACTGTGCAATGTGCTGTGTGGTGCGCCCCAACAATGCATCGGGGTGCCATTCACACCGCTCATGTTTGACGCATGTATTTCAGCATGCGCTGCTCCAATGTGAAGAATGGGCCCCTGAAGATACGCGCCATAAGGTGCTGAACCATAATAAGAAAAACCCGCGGATCCCTAATACGACGGATTACACTGGTGAGCCCAAAGAAGAGCCGAGGCCATTATAAAATAGTAATAGTCCTTGAGATCGGATCTGCGAGGATTTGAATGATAAGACTGTGGGAACGATATCGGAAATTCGGGTTTAAAGATAAAACATTAAAGAAAAGGAACGGCCGGACCTGCGAGATTCGCACAGCGGCGCACAACGGCCGCGGAGCCGGCGGACCGCCATGCTGCCTCTTCCCTTCCACTCTCATCTGCTCTCCCTCTCTCCTTATTTTTAATGAGAGATGGAATTGCATTTGCATAATAATTCAGCTCTAAGAAGCGTAATAGGCAGGGAGAACGCGAGGTCCCAGCCCTGCCAGCCCTCGGCTCCGCCGCATCCTCAGTGCTGCGAGATTTTACCATTTAAATGCAGATTTTGACTTTTAATAAGATACAGTTTTCTATTTTTTTTTTTTCCTTCACTCCCTGCCAAAGAGAGGCTTTCTAATTACTCCGAATGCCATCTAGATGAGGTCAAAATCCAATCTCATTCAACTCTCCCTCCGTCTCTTTTCAGAAGGTCAGCGCCAGGCAATAAAGCCCCGGCTCCAAAAGAGTTAATGACCCCCCATACTGTGCAGGCATGTTACTAATTGACCGCGTGCCCGATAGCAGGTGTCAGGGGCGGACTGACAATTCAGGCTCTCGGGGCACCGCCTGAGGGCCCCATGCCACTAGGGGGCCCCATCAGGGTTGCCAGCCTCAGTAAAACCAGGGATAGTATGTAAAGATCAGTGTTTTTAAAAAAAAATCCCAAGATTATAGCTGCCCCGCCTCTCCAGTACCTCTTCAGTGTGTTTATATTGTATGTGTGTGTATACTGTGTGGCCCCATAATCTCCTATTGCCCGGGGGCCCCATAATCTCCTATTGCCCGGGGGCCCCATAATCTCCTATTGCCCGGGGGCCCCATGATCTCCTATTGCCCGGGGGCCCCATAATCTCCTATTGCCCAGGGCCCCATAATCTCCTATTGCCCAGGGCCCCATAATCTCCTATTGCCCGGGGGCCCCATGATCTCCTATTGCCCGGGGGCCCCATAATATCCTATTGCCCGGGGGCCCCATGATCTCCTATTGCCCGGGGGGCCCCATGATCTCCTATTGCCCGGGGGCCCCCATGATCTCCTATTGCCCGGGGGGCCCCATGATCTCCTATTGCCCGGGGGGCCCATGATCTCCTATTGCCTGGGGGGTCTCATGATCTCCTATTGTCCGGGGGCCCCATGATCTCCTTTTGCCCGGGTGACCCATGATCTCCTATTGCCCAGGGCCCCATAATCTCCTATTGCCCAGCGCCCCATAATCTCCTATTGTCCGGGGACCCCATGATCTCCTATTGTCCGGGGGCCCCATGATCTCCTATTGCCCGGGGGCCCCATGAGTTATCAGTTCGCCCCTGGCAGGTGCCCAATGGTGGAAGGGCACCTGTCCCTCAACAATCAATAAAAGGCTCCTTTTCATTCTACAACAGGGGCCCCTAACCTATTTGAGACCAGGGCCCGGTAAATTCTTCCAAAACCATCCATGCCCCAACAGCAGATGAGGATTGTTGGAGCCACTATGGCAGGTTGGGGGCTCTGCAGCAATTTGGGGGCTTTTGTGGAGGGTTGCATAGGGCTGAGTGTCACTGTAGGTGGGTTGGGGTTTTGGAGGGGGTTAGGGGACTTTGCAGCAGACTTGGTGGCCCTGTAGAGGACGAGGTTTCTGGAGGGGGCTGAGGAGCACTTTTGGAGGTTGGGGGCACTATAAAGGGTTAGAGACTCTGCTGCAGACTGGGGCTCTCTTGGGGCACTGTAGGAGGTAGAGCAGGAGGTTGGGGGAGGTTGGATGGGACTGGGTGTCACTGTTGGGGGGGTTGGAGTTGTGGAGGGGGTTGGAGGACTCTTCAGCAGATTTGGCGGCCCTGTTGTGGATGGGAATTCTGAAGGGGGCTGAGGAGCACTGTTGGAGGTTGGGGGCACTATGGAGGGTTGGAGGCTCAGCAGTAAGCTTGGGGCACTGTGATTGGCTAAGGGCTCTGTTGGAGGTTGGGGGTACTCTGGGAGGTTGGATGGGTGTCACTGTAGGGGGTCTGGGGTTGTGGAGGGGGTTAGGGGACTCTGGAACAGATTTGGTGGCCCTATAGTGGATGAGGTTTCTGGAAGAGGCTGAGGAGCACTATTAGAGTTTGGGGGCACTATGGAGGGTTGGAGGCTCTGCAGCAGGCTGAGGGTACTGTGGGAGGCTGAGGGTTTTCTGGGGACACAGTGGGAGGTTGGATGGGGTTGAGTGTCAGTGTAGGGGGGTTGGGGTTGTGGAGGGGTTTAGGGGACTTTGCAGCAGATTTGGTGGCCCTATAGTGGATGAGGTTTCTGGAAGAGGCTGAGGAGCACTGTTGGAAGTTTGGGGTACTATGGAGGGTTGGAAGCTCTTCAGCAGGCTGGGAGCACTGTGGGAGGCTGAGGGTTCTGTGGTTGGTAGAGAGGTAGGTTGGCTGGGGTTGGGTGTCACTGTAGGGGAGATGGGGGTTAGGAGACCGCAGTAGATCTGGTGATCCTGTAGTTGATTAGGTTTCTGGAGGAATCTGAGGAGCACTGTTGGAGGTTGGCGGCTCTCTAGCAGGCTGGGGGCACTGTGGGAGTTTGGGGGCACTGTGGGTGTTTTGATAGGGCTGGGTGTCACTGTAGGGGAGATGGGGTTAGAGGACTCTGCAGTTGATCTGGTGGTCCTGTAGTTTATGAGGTTTCTGGAGAAGGCTGAGGAGCAGTTAATTTGACATCAATTACCCAGCATGCCCTCAGTCAATGACATCACGAGGGGGTGGGTTCAACAGATGACATCACTGGGTGGCCCCTCCCCTTAGGTATTAAAGAGCAGGATCTGGGGCCACCTTGTTAAAGGGGGCTTCCAAATTCCGATAAGCCCCCATGCTCGCAGACCCCCGCAACCACCGGCCAGGGTTGTGGGGAAGAGGCTCTTGTCCTTGAATTATTTTTCCCATCATTGGGCCTGAGTGGGGCCCCCATGTCAAGTTTTGTCTAAGGCCTCACAAAGCCTAGAGCCGCCTCTGGATCCAAGTACTTGGTGTAAATTACCCCCCCCCCCCCCCAAATTAAACCGCACCATTCTCTCCATTTCCTATCCCCTCCCCCGCACACATTACAAACCATTTTTCCCGGTTGAGTTTTCTGAACGCTTACACGCGTCTTTCTTCCTTTTGCTGGTTCGGCTGTTACTGAAGTCCCATCCTTCCTCTCCGCCTTTGTAGACGTCTGATGTTCCCTCCCATAATGCACCGCTTCAGAAACCGTCAGAAGTGCGCCCGCTAAGTGACAGTCGGAGGCAAACGCGTCAGTAGATTCGTTCTTCCAATGTTACAACATAAATGTACGCAGAACCGAAAAGATGAACAGAGATAAGGGGCAGAAAAAGACTCGCCCAACACTAAGACATTGTGTATTATTTATATATACAGGATACTCACAGTATATACAGGGGGGGAGAGAGAGAGGGGGGGAGAGAGAGAATGCGGGGATTGCAGTTCCGGCATCTCCAGCATTGAATGTATGTAATGGCAAGGGAATGCGGGGGGTTTGCTGGAGGGTTTATTGATGCTGGCCGCTGAGGGATCTATTGTTGCTGAGGGAATCTATTGTTGCTGGGGGATCTATTGTTGTTTGTGAGGTCTGTTGTTGCTGGTGAGGGATCTATTGCTTCTGGGGGCTTATGTTGCTGGGAGAAATCTACTGTTGAGGGGGAGATCTATTGTTGCCGACAAGGGTCTGTTGTTACTGGAGTAGAGCTATTGTTGCTGGGTATATTATTGCTGGGGGACCTATTATTTGTGGGGTAGATCTATTGTTGTTAGGGGGCTATTGTTGCCAGGGTAGATCTCTTGTTGTGGGGGGGGGGTCTACTGTTGAGGTAGGGGTCTACTGCTCCTGACTGCTGGAGGTTCTATTGATGCTGGATTCTGGGAGATCTACTGTTGCTTGCTAGGGTCTATTGTTTCTGGGGTAGATCTATTGTTGCTGGGGGATCTCTTATTGCTGGGGAATCTATTGTTGATGGGAGATCTATTGTTGCTTGCTAGGGTCTATTTTTTCTGGGGTAGATCTATTGTTTCTGGGGGATCTCTTATTGCTGGGGAATCTATTGTTGCTGGGGGATCTCTTGTTGCTAGGTGTATCCATTGTTGCGAGGTGGGGGTCTTTTTTTTGGGGAGGTCTGTTCCTGCTGGGGGGGTCAATTGTTGCTAGGAGGGCTCTACTGTTTCTGACTGCTGGAGGTTCTATTGATGCTGGCTGCAGGGAGATCTATTGTTTGCGGGGGGGGGGGGGGGGCTATTTTTGCTGGAGGATCTTTTGTTGTGAGGTGGGGTCTATTGTTGGGGAGAGGTCTGTTGTTGCTGGTGAGGGATCTATTGTTGCAGGGGGCTTATGTTGCTGGGGGGGTCAATTGTTGTTAGCAATCTACTGTTCAAGGAGGTGTCTACAGTTCCTGACTGATGCTGGCTGCTGGGAGATCTAGTGTTGCTTGCTAGGGTTTATTGTTTCTGGGGTAGATCTATTGTTGCTGGGGGATGTCTTGTTTGCTGGTGTATCTAGCGTTGCAAGGTCTATTGTTGTTGGGGGGTCAATTGTTGCTGGGGGGGGATCTACTGTTGAGGGGGGGTTATTAAAACATAGAAATTGTTTATGACGCATGGCGGTTTAGCAAATGTTGCAGCCTTCCTTGTATGTACATTCAGGTCCTAATAATCATAAAAACGTTTGCGATTAGCTGGGGGGGGGGGGGGGGGCGGGGCGATCACATGACCGACGTGAAGCCAACAGAATATAAATGCGTCAGGTAAACCTCTCTGTGGTTAATTAAAATCAAAAAGGGAAAAAATAAAAATAAAATATCGGCGTGGTGGAAAGTGCTTCAGGATCTGTGAAGAAATTGTGAAAATAATAGTAATTCCGAGTGCGATTGCCGCCCCTCCTCGTCCGGGTCGAACGTCCGCCCGCCCCGCCGTTTCCTCCTCGCCTTGATTGCTCAGGTGCTCGGGGGCCACCACAAGCCTGTTTGCTGCAACAGCCAATTACACTGTTAAAATGTTTGCACGCCGGCAATGAGCGGCTCGGCCCGACGGTCATCATCCCTTCCTCCTCGTACCCCGAGCGGCCGTCCTCAACTGACGCAACGCGCAAGTCCCTTTCAAAAGTCCTTTCGTGCAAAAAAGTCCAAGAAATAAATTCTATTTTTTTTCTGTTCTTGCGTGCCAGGAAAGATTTTTTTTTATGTACTGGAAGCGAAATCTTTAGTTTTAGTGAAGTAATAAATATTCGTCCTTGCAGTGCGGGGTCCGTGGGTCAGCGGCGCCCACAAGAGGCAGTGATGAGGCTTGCACCAGTCTGTATTGGGTGCATTCGATGCGCCCTGTTTTTCTCTCACCACCCAAAAAAATATACTGGTAGGCAGGGCCGTCTTTAATATTGATTGGACCCTGGGCAGCAAAGGTTTCCATGGCCCCTCCCCCCCATGCAATTTTGCTCTCCACCTGATCTGAGACATACAATAAATATCAGCTAGACTTAAAATCAGTTTACTGTATCAGATCAGGCAGTGATTGCGATTGGTTGCCAGAGGTTGCAGCATATCATTACCACTTACTGACTGGTTGCTAGAGGTTACAGTTTATCATTACCACTTACTGACTGGTTACTAGAGGTTACAGTTTATCATTACCACTTACTGACTGGTTACCAGAGGTTACAACATATCATTACCACTTACTGACTGGTTGCTAGAGGTTACAGCATATCATTACCTATCAGGCGTCCAATCATAGCAGAGATTACATGAAGAGGACGGGAGAAGACATCAAGGACTCGGAGCGAGCGCGGAGGACACTGCTGACCCGAGAAAGGTAAGTCCTGGTCGGGGGGGGGGGGGGGGGCAAACTGGCTGCATTTGATGGGACAAACTGATGGGGCAAGAGTGGCGGCATTTGATGGGGCAAACTGGAGGCATTTGATGAGGCAAACTGGAGGCATTTGATGAGGCAAACTTGCATCATTTGATGGGGAAAACTGGTGGCATTTGGGGCAAACTGGCGGCATTTGATGGGGCAAACTGGAGGCATTTGATGAGGCAAACTTGCATCATTTGATGGGGAAAACTGGTGGCATTTGGGGCAAACTGGTGGCATTTGATGGGGCAAACTGGTGGCATTTGATGGGGCAAACTGGGATCATATGAGGGGGAAAACTGGCGGCATTTGATGGGGCAAACTGGCGGTGTTTGATGGGGCAAACTGGCGGCATTTGATGGATCGAACTGGTGGCATTTGATGGTGCAAACTAGCGGCATTAGATGGGGCAAACTGGCGGAATTTGATGGGGCAAACTGGCGGCATTTGATGGGGCAAACTGGCATCATTTGATGGAGCAAACTGGCGGCATTAGATGGGCCAAACTGGCACCATATGATTGGGAAAACTGGCATCATTTGATGGGGCAAACTGGCAGCATTTAATGGGGCAAACTGGCGGCATTTTATGGGGAAAACTGGCATCATTTGATGGGACAAACTGGCAGCATTTGATGGGGCAAACTGGCGGAATTTGATGGGGCAAACTGGCGCCATATGATGGGGCAAACTGGCATCATTTAATGGGGCAAACTGGCGGCATTTTATGGGGCAAACTGGCGGAATTTGGGGCAAACTGGCAGAATTTGATGGGGCAAACTGGCGGCATTTGATGGGGCAAACTGGCATCATTTGATGGGGCAAACTGGCATCATTTAATGGGGCAAACTGGCGGAATTTAATGGGGCAAACTGGCGGAATTTGATGGGGCAAACTGGCGGAATTTGATGCGGCAAACTGGCGGAATTGGTGGGGAAAACTGGCGGCAATTGATGGGCACAGTGGCTGCGTTTGATGGGCACAGTGGCGGCAATTGATGTTTTTTTAATTCAGTTTGTATGCACCCCCCAACAAAAATTGGAGCACCACCTGCCGCTGGTAAAACCTCAGATTGTGAGTAACGCAGTTCACGAGCATTTCGCAATAAGAGCTATTTAAAAAAATAAAAAATCCTGACTCGATTTGCGAGCGTTGTCTCCCAAGACAAGCAGGATTCAAGCCGCTGGGGTGTGCAGTACCGCATGTGGCCACAGGTGCCGGGAGACACTTGGTTTCCGAGTGTCTCTGAGAGTCTCCGAGTGTCTCCAGCGCCCCCCGCACCTCTGGCCACATACAGTACTGCATACACCAGCAGTCACTGTGGAGCAAATTATCTGAGTTTCCATTGTTTCCTATGGGGAAACCCGCTTTGGATTATAAGCATGCTTCTGGAACGAATTATGCTCGTAATCCAAGGTACTACTGTAATAATTATATGCAATCTTCTATGCAGCCAGCAGGCGGCGCTCTAGTCCCCAGCTCACTTGTGAGAGATTGTATCACCGTCGGTTGTTCTGCAAGAAGCTTGTTCTAGATCCCAATAGGTCGGTACGGCTGTGACCGCTCTCCCTTATGAAAAGGCCAAATCCACGGTTTCAATCAGACAAAGGGAACTGCAAAGCAAGCTGTTCTGTTATGTCGTCTCTTTTAAAGGGAAGAGTGGAGGGATTTTTAGTGAAATTTAATTAGCTGTATAAAATGACTGATTTCAAAGACTGGATTTTTTATTATTTAAATCTCACTTACTGAGCAGCTTAGGTGAAATTTGCCTAAAAAAAAAAAATACATTTCTCGAGCCACCAACAAACCCCCGGCCTGCTGATTGGACATTCGGATTCTCATTCATGAGGACTGATTGTTTGCTGCCATTTCTACCAGAAAGGTTGGGAAGCTCATAAGCATCATAATAGTATCCAGAGCAATTCATTACCCGGCGACTCCTGAGAACACAAACTATTTGCAGTTTAATTTTTTTTTTTGGAAAATGTTTCATACAATTATATATTTTTTTATATATTTCCTTCTTTAGATACATTTTAGATATTCTGTATTATTTATTTCCTCTACATCTGAATGTTGGACCTGTGATTGTTTATAACATTGAATACATTGTTACACTGGCAGAGCGCTCTATACATTGTATTTTATTACAAGTCTCTGCCATTTGTTTTGTGATACATTTTTGTTGTTTTTTTTATTTTTGTACACCAAAAAAAGACATCGAGAACTCGGAGGACAGCATTGACCCGAGACAGGTAAGTGCGGGGCTGGGGAGGGTGCACACTGGAGGCATTTGATGGGGCAAACTGGCAGCACACTGGCGGCAATTGATGGGGCAAATCTGGCAGCACACTGGCAGCAATTGATGGGGCAAATCGGGCAGCACATTGGTGGCAATTGATGGGCACACTGGCAGCAGTTGATGGGCACAATGGCAGCACACTGGCAGAATTTGATGATGCAAACTGGCAGCACACTGGAGGCATGTGATGGGGCAAACTGGCAGCAATTGATGGGGCAAACTGGCAGCACAATAGAGGCATTTGATGGGGCAAACTGGCAGCACACTGGCGACAATTGATGGGGCAAATCTGGCAGCACATTGGCGGAAATTGATGGGGCAAATCTGGCAGCACAATAGAGGCATTTGATGGGGCAAACTGGCAGCACACTGGTGACAATTGATGGGGCAAATCTGGCAGCACATTGGCGGCAATTGATGGGGCAAATCTGGCAGCACATTGGTGACAATTGATGGGGCAAATCTGGCAGCACACTGGCGGCAATTGATGGGACAAATCTGGCAGCACACTGGTGACAATTGATGGGGCAAATCTGGCACCACACTGGTGACAATTGATGGGGCAAACTGGCAGCACACTGGCAGCAATTGATGGGGCAAACTGGCAGCACAATAGAGGCATTTGATGGGGCAAACTGGCAGCACACTGGCGACAATTTATGGGGCAAATCTGGCAGCACACTGGTGGCAATTGATGGGGCAAACTGGCAGCACACTGGCGGCAATTGATGGGGCAAATCTGGCAGCACACTGGCGGCATTTGATGGGGCAAATCTGGCAGCACACTGGCGGCATTTGATGGGGCAACACTGGCAACAATTGATGGTTACAGTGGCTGTGTTTGATTTTTTTTTTTTTCAGTTTGTTTGCGCACCCCCAACCCCCAAAAATTTTGAGCACCAGCCACCACTGCCCAGGTGTGAAAAAAGTGTGCAATAGTGACCTTGGTGCCATAATAAACTCATGTGAGCCCCCCCACTGTGACAATTTCTGGGACTGCCAGGGGCACATACACCACGGACTTCTCTCAGCTCCCGGCAAGACCAGGACCGGCTTATCCATCTTCTGGATGGTGGTTTTCCATGCCAGTGCCCATGGAAGGACATTAGTATCCGACTCCCTGTGCTTTCTATCTGAACTTATGCCCCCCACCCTGTGCTTAATTTTATGAATGCATTTTTCTAAATGTAAAAAAATAAATAAACTTGTGTATGAATTACTGTGCTATTTTGCAGCGTTCCCTGTTTGTGATTGTGCGATTTGCATCGTCTCTCGACCGAGAATGGCAAGCGGAAAATACGAAAGGAGCGGAAATAACATTTTCTCCGCAAATTCTATTCTTAACTTGTGTGCCGGGGTGAAACGGAATTAATTTCCTTCTGACACTCACACTCTGGAATTATCAGTGGAGCCATTCAGCCAAAGCCACAATGTGAAACTCAGGTGTTAATCAAGTGCAGATGTGACCTCCTAAAGTGGATCTCCACCTACCTGAAGAAATCGCAATAATAAAAGGCCGGAAGATAAAATAACGAATCTTGCTGATGGCTTTCAATGTCCATACGTTAGTGCAGGGTTTGACAAACGCGCTTGGAATCTAGGAGCCAGCTAAAAAAGTTAGAGCCAGAAACGCTCCCCGTCCCGCTGAGCTTGCACGCAGAAGTGAACGCATACGTGAGTAGCATCCGGATATGAAGGCGGTGTTCAAAACGCGATTGGTAGAGCGAGAGAAATAATTCTAGCCCTAGACCTTCTCTGTAACTCAAAACATGCAACCTGTACAATTTTTTAAACGTCGCCTATGGAGATTTTACAGGATAAAAATTTGTCGGCATTCCACGAGCGGACGCAATTTTGAAGCGTGACGTGTTGGGTATCAATTTACTCTGCGTAACATTATCTTTCACAATATAAACCAAAATTGGGCTAACTTTACTGTTGTCTTATTTTTTTATTAAAAAAAGTCTATTTTTTACAAAAAATATAGGATTTTTGTACTCACCGTAAAATCCATTTCTCTGAGATCATGGACGGACACAGCAGCCTTTGACCTTAGGGTATTATATCCATTTCCTAAGGTCAAAGGCTGCTGTGTCCGTCCATGAACGGAAGAGAAAGTGCGCTTGTAAGACCGCTGCGCAAATACGGTGTGAGAGCATACATGTGAGGTGGCTGGTGTGTGGATTCGGTGGGATGGCCCGTGGGTAAGCCCTGGGGGATGTTGGTGGTCAGGCTGGGGGGAGGCCTAAAGCTATGTAAGGGGCCTAAAACATTTTGATGGCTGCCCTGACTATAGTAGACCACCAAATTAAAGGTACTGCCCGGCTAGAGACGTCAAAAGTAGCTTTACTATCCATTATACCTGGATCAGTTACAATAGTCAAAAAAGATCCACCTCCAAGTCCTCCAATCTGCAGGCCGAGACCGGATTCCTGGGCACTTTAGGATGGCAACAATCCCGAAGATTAGGGAACGGTTTGAGGAGTGCAGATGTGGTGAAGGGCTCTGCCAGCCCAGGACCCGAAATTAGGGTGACCAACGTGTCCCAGATTGCCCGGGACAGTCCCGCATTTTGCAGGTCTGTCCTGGGCAGTTTCATTCCAGGACAATACAGTGTCCCGGAATGAAACTGACACAGCCACCCCCGACCCCCCCCCCCCCCCCCCGGGTCGATCTGATGCCCCCAAAAAAGGTCGCCACATCACCGCTTTACTCACTGACAGTACTTGCCCTGGCCTGGAATGCCTGGAAGAGCACAATCCCCGCCCCCTGCTTGTGATTGGAGAAATTATAAATCCTGCCTCTTGTGTCCAATCACTGTGCTGTGATTCGTTACAGCACAAGCTGATTTTTGCAAAGGGGGGGGGGGGGGGGTGTCCCTGAATGGTAGTTTGGAAATGTGGTCACCCTACCCGAGGGTGGGAGCCCTTCCGTCACGTCTGTGAACAAGCCAGACATGACGGTGCCGATGGGGATGAGCTACCTAAGAGAGGCACTGGAGTTCTGCTTTAAGAAAACTTTTAGGCTACAGAGAAACTGTAATGCCATAATAACGGACCTCATTAACCAATAAGGAGGAGACTTAGGAATTTGGAGGGGGTGCGGCCAACCCAAGCTCAGCCATTATAAAGATTGTGAAAAACAAGTTTCTCCTTCATTAAACTAACTTTTGAAAAAAAAGTTTGCCTTGAAGGCATCGTTAGCCCCGGCCCAACCAACAGCCAGCAGGAGCCGCTAATTGCAGCGGGCCTAGGCTGCGAGGACTTAAGTTATGAGTCCCCATCCATAAAAGACAAGTAGGACTTCTAATGCAACTATGTTCTCGAAGAGAAAAAAAAAACAAGGCAAAGATCACAGGCACAATATGACCAGCTAAAACACGACCAGCTAATACACATCACAGGCTGCCAGTGCTCGAGATTCGCTGGGCCCAGAGTAGATCTCCTGGCGGGTCTAGCAGCGCTGCGGTTAAACAATCCTCTTCTGACTCTACAGCAAAGGCAGCCGCTACAAAGGACGGAACGCGTAAAGTCATTTCAAAGGATGTAACCCCTGATTACAAGCATCCTCTATGCCGAATGTCCCCCACCTCCCTACCACCACCACCCACCCACCTCTGTCACATTCCGCATTGTGCCGTATTCATCATAAGACACGCCAGGTTCTGTGATGTCCGCCTTCTATAGATATAGGCATCGTTAGCGCCTGTGCTAGGCTTTTGATAGGCCGGTGTTTATTATTTATGGGAACCTTGTTATCATTCGCTTTCCATGCCGATGTATTGTTTGCATGGCGGAGAGCCTTCTAATTGGAGAGGGAGTGAGAGTACGGGTAGGTGCGTGCGTACTACACAACGGCTGCCGCAGGCATGTTGCGTGCGCCAATCCGAGGGACACAGATCAAGAGCGAAGCTTCTCCACTATGGGAAGTGGGCCCATTGGATTTGGGTCCTGGAACATAAGGGCAAAGGGCTCAGCCTCGAACGGGTTTTAAATGAGTGAATTTCATATAAAAAGTATCACTTGTGTTAACTTTTGATGTTTCCTCTCAATGCCAACCTTCCGCCACTAGAGGCACCAGGCATAATTCTACTCCTCTCCCCCATCTCTCCCCATCCACAATGTAAAACCGCAAGAAAACGTTTGTTTTATCCTTAAAATAAAATAAGCCCCATCATTGGTGTCAGTGGGATAAAAATAAGCCCCAGCATTGGTGTCAGTGGAGTAAAATAAGAACCATTATTGGTGTCAGTGGGATAAAATAAGCCCCACAGTTGGTGTCAATGAAAAAGAATAAGCCTCACCATTAACTCCTCCAAGCCCTCCCCACTTGGATTAGCCCAAAGTTAAATATCATTTCTCCCCATCCTACCCCGTTTTAATACCCCCGGGCACTGAACACGATGGTAGTTATGATTCTGATGGAGAGGCTATGATCCTGATGGGGGGAAATTATCCTGATAGGGTCTATGATTCTGATTGGAGGCTATGTTTCTGATGGGGGGGGGGGATATGATCCTGATGGATGGGAGGCTATGAATCTGATGGGGGGGCTATGATCCTAATGGGGGGGTTATGATCCTGATGGGGGCTATAAAACTGATGGAGGCTATGATCCTGTAGGGGGAAGTTATAAAACTGATGGGGGCTATGATCCTGTAGGGGGAAGTTATAAAACTGATGGGGGAGCTATGATCCTGATGGGAGTTATGATCCTGACGGGGGGGGGGGGTATGAACCTGATGGGGGATTAGGATCCTAATAGTGGGTTATGATCCTGATGGGGGGTTATGATCCTGATAGGAAGCTATCATCCTGATGGGGGGCTATGATCCTGATGGGGTTTTATGATCCTAATGGGGGGGTTATGATCCTAATGGGGGGGTTATGATCATGATGGGGGGTTATGATCCTGATGGGTGGCTATGATCCTGATGGGAGGCTATGATCCTAATGGGCGGCTATGATCCTGATGGGTGGCTATGATCCTGATGGGAGGCTATGATCCTAATGGGCTGCTATGATCCTGATGGGTGGCTATGATCCTGATGGGAGGCTATGATCCTAATGGGCTGCTATGATCCTGATGGGTGGCTATGATCCTGATGGGGGGTTATGATCCTAATGGGCGGCTATGATCCTGATGGGTGGCTATGATCCTAATGGGCGGCTATGATCCTGATGGGGGGTTATGATCCCGATGGGGGGTTATGATTCTGATGGGTTCTATGATCCTGATGGGAGGCTATGATCCTGATATGGGCTATGATCCTGATGGGGGTTCTAATTCTGATTGGGTAGTATGACCCCGAACATAGACAATAGAGCTCTCCAAGGATCTGTCAATACTTCAGGCAAATATAAGAACACATCTGTTCATCAGAATCCAAAGCTCCCCAACAACCCAGCTTGCTTTGTGGCCCCTTACACCCCATCTCCCATACACATAGGGTACGCAGGGCCCCATCTGTAAACACACAGCAGGCCAAACCTCCACATATCCCAATTTGTCACTAAACACATCTGTCCAGAGTTCTTTTGTGAAGCCGGCGCCAGTCATTTATGGCAGCCGCCTGTGCGTGCCGCGCTCCATGGCAGCCAATTGTCGGCCTGCAAATTGCCCGTTTTATTTGGGCCTCATAGACCGCTCCCAGATCCGTAATGACTGCGCTAGTACATAACTCACTCCTACCTAGGTGCCCGAGATCCCTTCCCCGTCTGCGGCAGACAATGCGCGGCGCGTTCGTTATATTTGGCGAAGGTGTCGTGAAGCGATGACTCCGGGGAGGCGATGAACTTCGCGAAGTCGATGAGCAGAGGAAATAAAATTTCATGCGGCGTTCCTCCGACCCCAGCGTGTCAGGCCTCAGCGGGCGGCCATGATTAGATTAGGAGAGGGAGGGAGGGGTTCCCTTTAAATTTGCGCTGAGCGCTCGGGATAAAGGGCGCGGACGCTCTTAATTAAAAGTCGAGAGGGAATCGTTGCCGTGACTTCGGCAGCAAAAAGATTAATGAATGAATCACAATTAGATTATTTTTCAGCACGGCGTGTTGTGGGATTTGATTCTTTTTTCTTTTTTTTTTCAGGCAAGGTTTTTATTACGATGGATATGCTCAATGAGTTGAAGCTGTTATAGCTGCAAAGAGCGGGGCCAACTCAATATTGAACCCTATGGACAAAGACTGGGATGCCATTAAAATTCATGTGCGTGTAAAGGTAGGCGTCCCAATACTTTTGGTAATATATAGCCAGATTCAGAAAGAGCGCCGCATCTTTAAGGCGGCGTAGCGTATCGTATTTACGCTACGCCGCCTTAAGTCAGAGAGGCAAGTACTGTATTCACAAAGCACTTGCCTCCTAACTTACGGCGGCGTGGCGTAAATGGGGCCAGTGTAAGCGCGCCTAATTCAAATGAGGATGGGGGGCGTGTTTTATGGAAATTACTTGTGACCCGACGTGATTGACGTTTTTTATGAACGGCGCATGCGCCGTCCGTGTACATATCCCAGTGTGCATTGCTCTAAAGTACGCCGCAAGGACGTATTGGTTTCGACGTGAACGTAAATTACGTCCAGCCCCATTCACGGACGATTTACGCAAACGACGTAAAAATTTAAAATTTTGACGCAGGAACGACGGCCATACTTAACATTGACTAGGCCAGCTATTTGTTGGAATAACTTTACGCCGGAAAACGCCTTACGAAACGGCGTATCTTTACTGCGACGGACGCACGTACGTTCGTGAATCGGCGTATCTAGGCATTTGCATATTCTACGCTGAAATCAACGGAAGCGCCACCTAGCGGCCAGCCTAAATATTGCACCCTAAGATACGACGGCGTAGGAGACTTACGCCGCTCGTATCTTAGCCTAATTTAAGCGTATCTGGTTTCCAGAATACGCTTAAATTTACGACGGCGCAGATTCAGAGTTACGTCGACGTATCTACTGATACGCCGACATAACTCTCTCTGAATCTGACTAATAGTGTATATGGTGGCCATCTTGCCCCTGCACAGCACTGCAGAATAGATGCCAAAGTGGGTCGAGGAAAACGCATGTCTCCTGTACATGCCATATCACTGAAAACAAACTGGTCGTCTCGGGCTGTTTGAAGCATTAGGCTGCCCGAGGATCTGTTCACTTTAAATGTTTCAAATGGACAGGACAGGTTCCCTTTAACAATAAAAGGTAATTAAAACCAGACAAGAGCGGCGTGTTTGTAGCGCTGACCTTCGGCGTGGTGGATGTGACCTTGCCTTGTAGAAGGCGTCGTTCTTGTAGTATGGATCTGCTCGGCTGCATGTGTCAAGTAGATAGAAAATCTGTAAATCCCGCCAGGTCCGGCGAGGCTCAGCTATCCGCATTCCAACAAATCTCTCCACTTGACAAATCAGCTCTGAGGAATAAAACGGGATTCGGACGGATTTTCTCACCGGAGACCGTCTCTCTTGATCTTCACTCTACACTTGGGGAGCCATCTTGTTTTATTCCAAAGGGTGCTACACTGTCTCCGTAACGGCGTGACGCAGGCCAGCGATAAACTGCACTACATAGTAACCAACTGCATTTCAGTTTTTGGGCACATTAGTGCGGCTAGGACTATGGAGGACTATGGAGGACATTGGAGGACTATGGAGGACATTGGAGGACATTGGAGGACTATAGAGGACTATGGAGGACATTGGAGGACTATAGAGGACTATGGAGGACATTGGAGGACTTTGGAGGACTATGGAGGACATTGGAGGACTATAGAGGACATTGGAGGACTATGGAGGACATTGGAGGACTATGGAGGACATTGGAGGACTATAGAGAACTATGGAGGACATTGGAGGACTACAGAGGACATTGGAGGACTATGGAGGACATTGGAGGACTATGGAGGACATTGGAGGACTATAGAGAACTATGGAGGACATTGGAGGACTATGGAGGACATTGGAGGACTACATAGGACATTGAAGGACTATAGAGGACATTGAAGGACTATAGAGGACATTGGAGGACTATGGAGGACATTGGAGGACTATGGAGGACATTGGAAGACTATGGAGGACATTAAAGGACTATGGAGGACATTAGAGGATTATGGAGGATATTAAAGGACTATGGAGGACATTGGAGGACTATGGAGGATATTAAAGGACTATGGAGGACATTGGAGGACTATAGGGGACTATGGAGGACATTGGATGGATGGTTGCACTTTGGTTTGAACTTCCTGCACTTTCCATGCTCTTTTTTTTGTGTGGATTCCTCATTGGGGGCTCATTCATACTTGTAGCGACAGATAATAAAATGTGTAACGTTGCAGCATATATATATATATATATATATATATATATATATATATATATCTCAATTCACCGGCCACTTTATTAGGTCCACCTTGCCAGTAGCGGGTTGGACCTCCTTTGGCCTTCATTCTTGGTTGGTGCCATAGATACAACAAGATGTTGGAAATGTTCCTCAGAGATTTTGTATCACCTTCCTCTATGTATACAATGTATCACCTTTCTCTATGTATGAAGTGTATGATGTTTTCATTTTTCCCTTTCTTTCCACCCTCGTCCTCCTCTCTCCGCCCGGCCGGCGCTCTTTCGCTCTCCAGCTGACGGCCATAATTGCCTGAAATTGTCATAATGACACAGATAATGAAAATAATAAGGCTCCTTTATTACAGGGAATGCCCATCAAAGGCGCCCATCGGCGCGCTCCCCTGTCATTGTTCCCGAGGTGACGGGGGCTTAATGCCAACAGCGAGCGCCGAGCCGCACATCTCCCGTAATCAGGAATGGAGGCGGTTTAAAGGAATGATCGTCATTAAGCGCCTTTCCTCCACGCCAGCGATTTTCAACAGTTAATACCAAAAATGACTCGCTGCGCAATCAGGCCGGACCGCAGTAATAATCGTTTATTAAAATCTGTGTCCTTCCATACGGCGAGGAGAGTCCGGCTCTGGGACTGAGCGCCGCGGTCAATGAAAATGTTGGTGTTGTTTTATAGAATACGAACCGACTTCTCTTCTATGGAGGAAACGATCGACTCCCAGTAATAAAATAAATGTTCATAAGCTTCAGTCAGTGGCTTTGCTCAGGCTCAGGCGATGTCATCAGTCTGCTGCAGGTAGGAGGAAGCATTTCCTCAGTCTCCCCTCCCCCAGTGATCAGACATTGTAACTTTGTAGAAGAAGGAAGAGGCATTTCCTTAGTCTCCCTTCCCCCCAGACTGCAACAGTTTCCCATACAATTTTCCTGACGCAAATTCTAATGCTGCGCTGACGCTTTCTCTGGGGCTCGTTGCCCGTTGCGGCAGTTCCTCTGTATTCGGGTGAATAAGAGTGACAGCGACGGCATGCCATTAGTCTGGAATTTGGCCCAGGGTGACAGAGGGAAGACACCTATATGAAGTCTCGCACGCGGCTCAATCTACAGGCGTGGGCCCATGTGGCCTCCCAGCCCGCTGCGTCCCGGTGACATAATTAGGGTAATCAATAGTCATTACTAGCAGGCATCTGTTGGCGGTGACACAGCCGGGGTCTGCAGGGAAGGCAGGCTGTGATTAGAGCACGGAGCGGGGGTCCCGGGAGGAGAGATGACATTCAACTCTCTGCAAGTGGCAGCAGTAAATCTGCTAGAGCAGGAGCTATCACTTACCACCCCGGGCAAGGTGGCACCTGTGGGGAGGGGGGGGGGGGGGCGAGCTACCATAAATATGTAGGCTGCGAATGGCACAAAACATAAAGATTCTTAGACGAGATGCTCCTGATTGCATGTACTGCACCAGCCGCAGCAACATTGGCCTTCATTTAGAAAAAGTTGGTTCCACCCAAAAGTGGCTTTTCAGGACATTTTTTACACTTGAGTCCCAAGGGTCTGCCCACCCGTCCTCAGTGCATTCTATATTTTATATACAAGTACATATATGAATGAAAATATATATATATGAAGGTTGTGCATGTGCAGGATCAGCGATGGTCGCACAGTAGACCATAGAACTGGTCGCACAGTAGACCATAGACCCGGCGCTGGTGCTACCACTAGGCAAACTAGGCAGCCGCCTAGGGCGCACTGCTTCCTAGGGGCGCCCGGACACTGGTGTTCCTACTCTCTTCTCTCTTCAGCAAGCAACTAAGTCTCAGCATCAGCAGGCACCCGCCTTTGGCACATAGTGTCAGAGGCGCAGTGGTGGCGGAGGACTGTGTCCTAATGGAAGCAAGCAAACATTCATTGATGGCCACTGGTAGGGTGTATTGATGGGTGCTGGTAAGGCTGCATTGATGGGTGCTGGTGAGGCTGCATTGATAGGCACTGGTGAGGCTGCATTAATGGGCACTGGTGAGGCTGCATTGATGGGCGCTGGTGAGGCTGCATTTGATGGGCGCTGGTGAGGCTGCATTGATGGGCGCTGGTGAGGCTGTGTCACAAACTATGGTGAACGGGAGTGAACCACAACTGCGGTTAGCAAGGATTTCAATGCACCTCTCTATGTTATGTGAGATTTCAGTATTGGACACCAGGAGTCACTCCAATCTGAGAACAGGAGTTTGGGGGGGTCACTACATCATCTCTCTCACATATAGGAATGTGTTGAGGTACTAAGGGTGGATGTATTACAATATGCATCCAACCCCTAGCGTCAAAAGATTCCAATGCACCTCTGTATGCAAGTGACTATCAGTACCGGACCACAGGCGTCACTCCAATCAGAGAACAGGAGTTTGGGGGTTCTCCACATCATATCACTTTAACATAAAGAAATGCGTTAGGCCACTATGGGTGCAGGTATAAAATACCTTCAACCCTTTGCATAGAAAGGTTAAAGCGAACATGTTCAGTAAGTTAGGGCATGGGCCCATAAATGAGTAACAACTTATGTCAAGCACGTAGTAAATAGGAATACTGTAAGCAAATAATATTTGCAAAAAAGAGGCAAGTATAGCTCAGCTAAATTGAGTGTGTATGTCCCTTTAAGATATTCCACAGGGAACAACCAAAGCTACAATAAGCAATCCAAGCAGTTGGTTAATACTAAGTAAGCCGGTTTAAATACAGTACTTGCTAGGAGCAATATATGAAGTTGGTAATTGTAGAACAGTACACAGGGCCATCTTAATAGCATCATGGGCCCCTGGGCAAAGTAATGCTCTGGGGCCCCTACAATGATGACAATGCAAGTAAACAGACATCATGTAGGTAGGAGACAGACTGCCTCCCCTGTGTATCCATCACTCTTAGTGCCATCATGGGGCCCCCAATTACGGGGCAGTGTGGGCTCAAGGACCAGCTGCTTTGGGGAAAGTGCAGGGGCCCCCCCCACTACAAGTGTAGTAAGTGCTACTTATCCGTTTGCAGGGATTGGATGTTGTAGTATCTTCAGCAGGAAGGTTTCTGTAGTGCAGGTTCTCTGTAGGATAATATTTTTAGAGTCTCCCCAACAATGGCATGAGTTTAGATAGTCCTAGGGATCCAGCGTAGCATGATGTCCGTTGTGGGGATAGATGGTACCAGTAAATGTAGCGTGGCCGGTACGGCTGACAATAATAGAACGGCGTGTGTAATACACGCCGATCTGTTTATACCCGAGAGGCATGTGTGCCGAATGCAGCGCTGATTGCATTCGGCACTTCCGCCTTCCAATCTGAAACGCACGCGGCGCCGGGCGATGACGTCATCGCGCGGTCGCCATATGCGTTCCAGCGTGGAACGCAATATGGCAAACAGCGCCGTTTACAGGCTGCATTGATGGGCACTGGTAGGCTGCATTGATGGGCACTGGTAGGCTGCATTGATGGGCACTGGTGAGGCTGCATTGATGGGCACTTCATTAAAAAGGTGGGTTACACATGGGCAGAGCAAAGGGGGCGGAGTCTGGTGAGGAGCCAGGGGGGGTGGCAAAATTAGGTTTCGCCTAGGGTATCAAAAATCCTTGCACCAGCCCTTATAGACAAAATGTCACTAAGTCATGGTGCAGATCGACCTGGACTGGGACAAAAATTTGGCCCTGGAGTTCATCCAGACCGGCCCACTTGAGTTTTGTTGACACTCACAAAAACAGTATATAAACTATACTTCAGGGCCCCAAGAGAGCCTCCCCCTTACATCAGGGTCCCCAGAGAGCCTCCCCCTTACATCAGGGTCCCCAGAGAGCCTCCCCCTTACATCAGGGTCTCCAGAGAGCCTCCCCCTTACATCAGGTTCCCCAGAGAGAGGGTGGGCAGTGGGAGATGATGAAATCTCTCTGCTGCCCATGGCTGCACAGTGAGGGCGGGAACAGTGGTGATGAAGGGCGGGCGGTTAGAGATGATGTCATCTCTCTGCTCTCTCGCCCATCCGGCTCTCCCGTGCTGCATGCCCGCTCTCCAGCTCTCCCGTGCTGCCTGCTGCACAGCTGCAGAGAGGCCACAGCCCGGGGGTGGGCCATGGGCCTGTGGTTGGGGACCCCTGGGACTTGGCGCTATGGTCCCCAGTTTCGGGGCTACAGCCCCAGAAGCTACCCCCTAGCGATGCCACTGGCTGTCACTGAAACCGGCCCACTGAGTCATCGGCCCACCGGGAAACTCCTCCTGGTAGTCCCGATGCATGCCAGTACATGCCTGCATTTACATTTACTGAAAAGCCAGAAAACTGAGCCAGGCTGGAAAAGAGCCAATAACAGAAAGAAAAGGCCAGCATTGCCGGGATGGAACCAGAAAGTTACTAAGTATGACTATAAGGTTTCCACCATTTCTGGAAAAAAATAAAAAAAATACCGGCCTTTTGCCGGCAGCTTCTGACAACAATTCCCATTTTTACCATCCAGGCCAAAGCTGGTCGGGTGGCACCCCGAGCTTCTAACTTGGGTCTACCAGACACAGACCGGCCGCACTGCTCAGCAGATTTTCAGACATTTTGTACAGCTTCCATCGACTCGCTTATGTTTTTTCTCTACGATGTCAGGCTGTAAAAAAATGATAGCGGTGGCGGGTCATATTTCGAAGGCATGGAGGCGAGAACCGGCTCTACAAGAGGTTGCGCTCCCAAGCTTGAGATATGACAAGTTCAGGGCCAAAAGAGGCACGGAATCTCTTCCAGAGGAGCCCGGTGATTCATGGGCCCGGGCCGAGGTGACACAGGCTAATAATGCACAACTGCAATCTAAAACCTCCTTGGGGGACATTAATCTCTTTCTGAGTGTAAAGAAAGGCTAAAAGATCAAAGATGGTGCCAGGATTTCACGCGGGATACAGAGGCGGCGAGCGGCGAGGGATCGCGGGTCCTTGGAGGCATTCGATGTTCCGTCCTCCCCGGGTATGTTCAGGAGCCATCTTTTATTTTTTATCATTTTACAGCTGAACACTTGGCTGCCCGTCTCTGGTTCTGCCTGTTAACAGTGCAGCTCACAACAACCTCGGGCAACAGGTGAATGGAAGACATTTACAAGCCGCTAATAATATGGATCGTTGAAAAATACGTGAGGCACACATGAGATCCTCATTCAAACGCTGCCTACAGGTAAAGGTGATATATATACAGTATACACTGCCTACAGGTAAAGGTAATATATACAGTGCCTACAGGTAAAGGTGATATAGATATACAGTGCCTACAGGTAAAGGTGATATATATATATACAGTATACAGTAATTGGTAGAGGGAAAAAAGGATGGACAGCCGCACTCCAAAAGACCATAAGGTTGTCTTTAATATAAAAATGGAAAAATGCACTTACAAAAACAAGCAGAGAACAGGAATAACAGCCTACGCGTTTCACACTACAAATCAGTGCTTAATCATGGCATGATTAAGCACTGATTTGTAGCGTGAAACGCGTAGGCTGTTATTCCTGTTCTCTGCTTGTTTTTGTAAGTGCATTTTTCCATTTTTATATTAAAGACAACCTTATGGTCTTTTGGAGTTGTCAGAGAACCAACCGTGGAAGAACTGGCAGACCTGTCCTGCACGGACCAAAGAGCACAGTGCGCATGCACGCGCAGACGCGCACAGTGCGTATGCGTGCGCACTTGCGCGCACACGTGCAATAACTCTGTGAATTCAGTGTTCTTTACTGCGCACGCGCGTGCGCCAGTACGCACGCAGTGCGGGCGGGACTCCTGGCGTCAGTGCCCTATTTAAAGCTTGCTGCAGCAGTTACCAACTGCTGCATGATCTTCAGCCCTTGACGTGATCCTGAGTTCTTGTTCCTGTTTCCTTGTGTTCCTGTTGACGACCCGGCTTGCCTGACCAGACTTCTCCGTGCATGACCGTGCTTGTCCCTCGACTTATCCTGTGTCCTGTTCCTGTCTGCTGGATCCAGTGTATGACCTCGGCTTGCCTTCTGACCTGTTCCAGTCACTTCCTGCTTCCTGTGTATGACTACCGGCTTGGCTCCTGACTCCGCCCCTGGGTTTTCCTACCAGTCTACCTCATCTGGTACTTCCGTGGTACCCCCGCCTGACTACGTATCCTGGTATACCGCTGATCTCCAACATCTACTCAGCAAGTCACAGCTGGCAACTCCTGCATCTCTGGGCATAGCACCCCCTGTGTCACCTCCAGGGGGCGTTCTGCACTTAGTCGCAAGGAAAAGCCCTCTCAGCACTTCGGCCTCTGGTAAGGTACGTGACAGGAGTGCGGCTGTCCATCCTTTTTTCCTCTACCAATTGCTTCGTGCATTGCCGGCACCCTTGATTTCCTGAACCATTGCTGATTGTTCAACATACCCACCTGGAGCGGTTACTTCCTTTCCCTATACAGTACATACAACGGGTGTATATATATATATAAATACACACACACACACACACACACACAGTAAAACCTTAGATTGGGAGCATAATTTGTTCCGGAAGCATGCTTGTGATCCAAAGCACTTGTATATCAAAGCGAATTTTCCCATAAGAAATAATGGAAACTCAAATGATTGGTTCCACAACCATTTATTCACAAGTCCTTCAGTTTATAGTCCATATAAAAAGATTGTAGCGATGCGATTGGTTGTGTAAGCATAAATCATCAGTGCTGGGGGGTTTCCCAGTACGGCCAGCGGAAGGCATTAGCCCAGAGTCCGGGCCTCCTAGCCACACATGGCCATCACGTCTGAAGGTCACAAATCCACAAATGGTTTAAGAGCGCCTTGGATGCGGCAGGAGATACTGCGCCGATGGGCCGTCAACGAAGAAAAATGGAGTGTGAAGGGAGAGCCGGGCCAGAGACAGGATAGAGATGTATGTGCCATGGCAGGGAGGGCAGAGGAACAGGGGGAGGGCAGTCCCAGGGGAAAGATAAGGGACGGGAATAGGGAGAGAATCTCAGCCATGGAAATGTAAGAAGACAAATGACAAGGATGGAGACGATATCACCGCATTTGTGGAATATATTTCCCATGATATCGCAGAACTCCGACTATCAATGGACAGGGAGGTCATCTATTGTAAATTCTACATAAAAATGACTAACAAAGGAGGACAATGTATCATCTCTACATATTCACTGTCATGGAGGACAATGTATCATCTCTACACATTCACTGTCATGGAGGACAATGTATCATCTCTGCACATTCACTGTCATGGAGGACAATGTATCATCTCTACACATTCGCTGTCATGGAGGACAATGTATCATCTCTACACATTCACTGTCATGGAGGACAATGTATCATCTCTACACATTCGCTGTCCTCCTTCTGAACGGATGCAGTGGACACCGCGTGTCCTTTCCGGCGGCTCCCTGAAGGGCCTCAAGTTTGGGAAATATTTAGGCTGTTGTGTTCCTTGGTTCCCAACTCCATCATCTACATCTACTGGTGGTGGGGAATACAAAGAACTGCGGGGCGACAAGAGGCTGCAATCCTGCAGAAACTCTTTCAGTAGTATGTAGCGCACAGAGCAGAGGTCAGGAGTATGTAACACAAAGAGCAGGGGTCAGTATTATGTAATGTACAAAGCAGGGGTCAAGAGTATGTAGCGCACAGAGCAGGGGTCAGTATTATGTAATGCAGAAAGCAGGGGTCAGGAGTATGTAGCACACAGAGCAGGAGTCAGGAGTATGTAACTTACAGAGCAGGGGTCAGGAGCACGTAACACAAAGAGCAGGGGTCAGTATTATGTAATGCACAAAGCAGGGGTCAGGAGTATGTAACAAAAAGAGCAGGGGTCAAGAGTATGTAATGCACAGAGCAGAGGTCAGGAGTATGTAACAAAAAGAGCGGGGTCAGTATTATGTAATGCACAAAGCAGGGGTCAGGAGTATGTAGCGCACAGAGCAGAGGTCAGGAGTATGTAACGCACAGAGCAGGGGTCAAGAGTATGTAATGCACAGAGCAGGGGTCAGTATTATGTAATGCACAGAGCAGGGGTCAGTATTATGCAATGCACAAAGCAGGGGTCAGTAGTATGTAGCACACAGAGCAGGGGTCAGGAGTATGTAACGCACAGAGAAGGGGTCAGTATTATGTAATGCACAAAGCAGGGGTCAGGAGTATGTAACACACAGAGCAGGGGTCAAGAGTATGTAATGCACAGAGCAGAGGTCAGTATTATGTAATGCACAGAGCAGGGGTCAGTATTATGTAATGCACAAAGCAGGGGTCAGTATTATGTAATGCACAGAGCAGGGGTCAGTATTATGTAATGCACAGAGCAGGGGTCAGTATTATGTAATGCACAAAGCAGGGGTCAGTAGTATGTAGCACACAGAGCAGGGTTCAGGAGTATGTAACGCATAGAGAAGGGGTCAGTATTATGTAATGCACAAAGCAGGGGTCAGGAGTATGTAGCGCACAGAGCAGGGGTCAGTATTATGTAATGCACAGAGCAGAGGTCAGTATTATGTAATGCACAGAGCAGGGGTCAGTATTATGTAATGCACAGAGCAGGGGTCAGTATTATGTAATGCACAGAGCAGGGGTCAGGAGTATGTAGCGCACAGAGCAGAGGTCAGGAGTATGTAACGCACAGAGCAGAGGTCAGCACATTGATATAATAAACAGGTAATTAACTGGCTGCTGACCCCCCCCCCCCCCTCGTATTAAAACGGAACTTATGCCCCATGTTTAGTTCGCACCCCCTCCCCCTCGCCGAAACACTATTTCAAAACTTCTCTCGTGTAAATATTGCAAAGGAAGGGGCCACACTAAAAAAGGGGGGCCCTGCTATTTAGAGGCATGGCCCAATCTGATGCAATGACCTTTCTGGCAGAAGAGGGGTTAAGAAAAACTGGTAAAGCTCCGGGGGCCACCCGGCCCTATAAGTTGATTGGCCCACACGGGAGGGCAGTTGTTTTAGCGAGAAACGCCAATTGCCTGTCAGGGAGAATCTCTCGCTCGCCTGACTTCCCCTCCAGATAAATGAGTCGTTTAATTCCCAGCCATTATTCCGATACCTCCTTTTATTATGTCCTCCCCGGAGCTGCCTCTAATTAATATTGACGCCGGGATTACAGGCGGGGGGGGGGGGGGGGGGGGATGCTGCCGGTCCTATTGTCATCAGGACACAATGTCACAGTCACCTGATTCGTGATTTAATAACCCCCCCCCCCTTAAGATCCTTTCTTCGGCTGCAGACGTAACTAACGGTACAAATACGTCCTTTACATCTTTCAGGGAAAATCACAATAGATTAAGGTCGGCTTTTATTCTAATTACTTTAACCACTTATGACCCGGACCATTATGCAGCTAAAGGACCAGGCCCCTTTTTGTGATTCGGCGCTGCGTGGCTTTAACGGACAATTGCGCGGTCGTGCGACGCGGCTCCCAAACAAAATTGGCGTCCTTTTTTTTCCCACAAATAGAGCTTTCTTTTGGTGGTATTTGATCACCTCTGCGGTTTTTATTTTTTGGCGCTATAAACAAAAATAGAGCGACAATTTTGAAAAAAAAAATGAAATGTTTTTCACTTTTTTCTATAATAAATATCCCCCAAAAAAGATCTAAAAAAACATTTTTTTTCCCTCAGTTTAGGCCGATACGTATTCTACTACCTATTTTTGGTAAAAGGAAAAAAACCGCAGTAAGCGTTTATCGGTTGGTTTGCGCAAACTTTATAGGCCCAGATTCACAAAACACTTACGCCGACGTATAGCACGTTACACCGACGTAAGTGCAAATGTGCGCCGGCGTATGTGTGCGGCAGACCCACAAACCAACATGCGCCTAAAAACAGGCTACACCCCGCCGACGTAGCTTGCACACGCCGGCGTAGAGTGGGCGCACATTTAGGCTGGGTGCATGGTGCTGCTCCCATTTATTAGCCATTCAAACATGCAAATGAGGGAAATACAGCGATTCACGAACGTGCGTGTGCCCGGCGCATGCTACCCGAGACGCACGTAAGTTGTACGTCCGGCGTAAAGTTATTCCCCATAAATGAGGTGCAACCCGGCAACAGACATGCTCAGGTCTGCACCAGGGAACACAAGCCGGCGTATTTTACATTGGACGTGTGTCTGGCTGGGCGTACGTTATGTTCACGGCGTACGCAGTGATCCGGCGTAGCTTAGGCAGTTGTGCCGGCGTGGTTGTGAGCAGGCGTCCACGTCATGGCGCATGCGTAGTTCATGATACGTACTTGTCTGGTGCTCGGGTTCACGCCTCATTTGCATGGGTTCATGCCCACTTCCACCTACGCCGGCTTGCGCCTTTGCAGCGTTGGGAGCACTGGCTTGCTGAATGCAGTGCTTGCCTCTCCGCGCTGCGTCGGCGTAGCGTACGGTGTTTGCTCTATGGCGGCGTAATGTGCGCCTTGCTCTCTGTGAATCTGGGCCAAAGTGTTTACAAAATAGGGGATTGTTTTATTGCATTTTTATTAATAATTATTTTTTTACTACTAATGGCGGCGATCAGCGATTTTTTTTATGGCGGACACTTTTGACACATTTTTGGGACCAAAAAGTGCTATAAAATGCACTGATTACTGTGAAAATGACCATTGCAGTTTGGGAGTTAACCACTTGGGGGCGCTGAAAGGGTTAAGTGTGACCTCGTATGTGTTTCTAACTGTAGGAGGCGTGGCTGGACGTGTGACGTCAGTGATCGTCGTTTCTCTATAACAGGGAACAGACGATCACTGACACTGCCACAACGAAAAACGGGGAAGGTTTGTTTACACTCGCCTCTCCCCGTTCTTCAGCTCCTGTCACCGGCGGCGATTGGGTCCGCGGGTGCGGTCACTGAGCTTCGGACCGGGTCTGGGGATAAAGAGACACGTACAGGTACCGTGATTGTGTCAATCAAACGTCCGCTGTCATATCTGTGCAGCCCCACGATTAAACGCTTTTCTTTACAAAAAAACATGTTGAAGGCCGGACACCCCCTTTACACCTCCATAGCGAGGAGACGGGATCGGCAGCGTTCGCCGCGGCTCGGCGGATCCTTCGGCCTCTTTCATCTCCTCCAGAATCCTGTCAGTGCCGGCCTTCACAGAGCCCCCCCCCCCCCCCCGCAGCTCTGCTGCCCTCCGAACATCTGCCTCTGCCAAAGACCACCGCAGGATCGACCCGTGTTATTGAAACGCATCCTGCGCGCCGCAACGCCTCCCCGCCGCGGACCATCAAACATGTATTTGGCTCAGCGTGCGCGACGCCAGAGGTGAGGGCAGGCAGCGTGGAAAGGCCCGAGCGCCCCGCTGGCTGCGTCTTCCTCCTTCACTCATTGCGCTGATAATGGTGCACACCTGTCAGGGTCCCACCCGGGCGCCAGATTGTTTAGCTGCATCTCAAGGTCGCCGTTCAGCACTCGTTGTGTTATTCTTCCCGTCACTCACACGGCGTCCGCCATCTTTATTGATTTTATATCTTGTAAGTGATTTCCTTTCTATGTCTACTGTGGAAGAGAAGACATAACCCGGACCCCTCATCAGATGTGTCAGGGTGACCCGTCCGGGTGTGTCTTCCCTCACAGATCACAGGACTCCCCCCGACAAAGCAGCTTTTCTCTCCAGAATGATGGTGCTGGTTACAATGTACAGTCTGATCACTGGGGGAGGGGAGACTGAGGAAATGCCTCCTCCTCCTTCTACAAAGTTACAATGTACAGTCTGATCACTGGGGGAGGGGAGACTGAGGAAAGGGTTCCTCCTCCTTCTACAAAAGTATTTTTTTTAACTATTTCACTTTTTTTTTTATTTACTTAGTTTTGCTCTGCATTGTAAAAAACAAACAAAAAATAAATAAATAAGAAATAAAAAGTATTATTTTTTTAACTATTTTACTTTTTTCATTTACTTAGCTTTGCTCTGCATTTTTTTTTAAAACAAACAAAAACAAAAATAAAAAATAAAAAGTAATTTTTTTAACTATTTCACCCTTTTTTTTTTACTTAGTTTTGCTCTGCATTATAAAAAACAAAAACAAAAAATAAATAAAAAGTATTTTTTTTTTTAACATTTTCACTTTTTTTATTTATATTTATAAAAAAACAACAACAAAAAAGTATTTCTTTTAAACTATTTCACTTTTTGTATTTACTTAGTTTTGCTCTGCATTTAAAAAACAATCAAACAAAAACAAAAATAAAACGTTTTTTTTTTTTTTTTTTAACCATTTCACTTTTTGTTTACGTAGTTTTGCTCTGCATTGTAAAAAAAATAAAAAAAAACCTAATGAAAAGTAAAAAGTATTTTTTTTAACTATTTCACTGTTTTTTAAATTTACTTAGTTTTGATCTGCATTGTAAAAAAAAAAAAAAAAAAATAAGTAAATAAAAAGTATTTTTTTTTAACTATTTCACTTCTTTTATTTACTTAGTTTTGCTCTGCATTGTAAAAAACAAAAATAAACAAAAAATAATTGATTGACGTTTTTAACGAACGGCGCATGCGCCGTCCGTGTACATATCCCAGTGTGCATTGCTCCAAAGTACGCCGCAAGGACCTATTGGTTTCGACGTGAACGTAAATTAAGTCCAGCCCTTTTCGCGGACGACTTACGCAAACGACGTAAAATGTTCACATTTCGACGCGGGAACGACGGCCATACTTAACATTGGCTAGGCCAGCTATTTGTTCGACTAACTTTACGCCGGAAAAAGCCTTACGTAAACGACGTAAAAAAAATGTGCCGGGTGCACGTACGTTTCTGAATCGGCGTATCTAGTCATTTGCATATTCTACGCCGAACTCAGCGGAAGCGCCACCTAGCGGCCAGCAGGAAAAATTGCACCCTAAGATACGACGGCGCAGGCTGTCGTATCTTAGATAGGTTTAAGTGTATCTCAGTTTGAGAATACACTTAAACTTACGACGGTTAGATTCCGAGTTACGACGGCGTATGATCCAGCTATTAGTTTCGCTCTGCATTTAAAAAAAAGAAAGAAAAAAAAAAAATAATTAAAAAAAGGAAGCTGGATGTGTGTTCCATAGTTTGCCTGCTTTAAAAAAGACACAAGTCCATCCAGTTCAAGAAATAAAAAGGTGTAAAAAACAAACAAAAAAAAACCCCACAATGATACTAAATTTGTACAGTAATTGTCCGTTTCCGCCTGTCTTCCGTATTGGCAGCGGAATCGTTAAGTCCGGCGAGGATCTGCGGGACATATGGCGGAGGAAGAGCCGATTGGCCGTCTATCAGATGACAGCGGCGCTGATCAGATTGCGAGCCGTTAATCGGATTGGGCTTGGCGGGGTGTTAACCGGATTAAGCCGCCTCTGTGTGCGCCCGGCCAGAACATTAAAGTAGTTATTACGCCTCCCGAGCCGAGCCATGGCGGCCTCCCGCCGTCACCCAGCGCCCCCTAGGCATCTTCTCAAATTAATTTTCTTCCCCCCCCCCCCTCCGTCTAGATCCCTTCCGGCAAAAGATGGCGTGAGCTTTCCCCCCGCCGATCCTCCAATGTCACACCGAGATAAGAAAACCCCGTCCATCTTCTCCGCACACGACGTCTTCCTACATATATATATATTATATATACACCTCTATAGCAACACATATCGGGGAGGATCACATTAATGATTGATGGTATGGTGTGGCTTAGTGGTTAGCACTCCTGCCATGGCAGCACTACGGTCATCACTCTGGGTCCCAACATTATCTGCATGGAGTTTGCATGTTCTCCCTGTGCTTGGATGGGTTTCCTCCCACACTCCAAAGACACACTGGTATGTATATATACAGTATCTCACAAAAGTAAGTACACCTTTTTGTAAATATTTTCTTGTATCTTTTTGTGTGACAACACTGAAGAAATTACACTTTGTATCTACAATGTTGTGTAGTGAGTGTACAGATTGTATAACGGTGTAAATTTGCCGCCCCCTCAAAAATAACTCAACACACAGCCATTAATGTCTAAACCGCCGGCAACAAAAGTGAGTACACCCCTAAGAGAAAATGTCCACATTTGGGCCACAATTAGCCATTTTCCCTCCCCCCGGTGTCATGTGACTCGTTAGTGTTACAAGGTCTCAGGTGTGAATGGGGAGCAGGTGTGATAAATTTGGTGTTATCGCTCACTCTCTCATACTGGTCACTGGAAGGACAACATGGCGCCTCATGGCAAAGATCTCTCTGAGGATCTGATATAAAGAATTTTGTCTCTACATAAAGATGGCCGAGGATATAAGAAGATCGCCAAGACCCTGAGACTGAGCTGCAGCGCGGTGGCCAAGACCATCCAGCGGTATAACAGGACGGGTTCCCCTCAGAACAGGCCTCGCCATGGTCCACCAAAGAAGTTGAGGTCACGTGCTCAGCGTCATATCCAGAGGTTGTCTTTGGGAAATAGACGTATGAGTGCTGCCAGCATTGCTGCAGAGGTTGAAGGGGTGGGGGGAGGGGAGGTCAGCCTGTCAGTGCTCAGACCATACGCCGCACACTGCATCAAATTGGTCTGCATGGCTGTCGTCCCAGAAGGAAGCCTCTTCTAAAAATGATGCACAAGTTTGCTGAAGACAAGCAGACTAAGGACATGAATTACTGGAACCACGTCCTGTGGTCTGATGAGACAAGATAAAGGTATTTGGTGTCAGATGGTGTCAGGCGTGTGTGGGGGGGACCAGGTGAGGAGGACAAAGACAAGTGTGTCTCGTCTACAGTCAGGCATGGTGGTGGGAGTGTCATGGTTTGGGGCTGCATGAGTGCTGCCGGCACATCAGAGGTCCCCCCCATCACATCAGAGGTCCTCCCATCACATAAGAGGCCCCCCCATCACATCAGAGGTCCCCCCATCACATCAGAGGTCCTCCCATCACATCAGAGGTCCCCCATCACATCAGAGGTCCCTCCCATCACATCAGAGGTCCTCCCATCACATCATAGGTCCCTCCCATCACATAAGAGGCCCCCCATTACATCAGAGGTCCACCCATCACATCAGAGGTCCTCCCATCACATCAGAGGCCCCCCATCACATCAGAGGTCCTCCCATCACATCAGAGGTCCCCCATCACATCAGAGGTCCCTCCCATCACATCAGAGGTCCCCCCATCACATCAGAGGTCCCCCCATCACATCAGAGGTCCTCCCATCACATCAGAGGTCCCCCCATCACATCAGAGGTCCCCCCCATCACATCAGAGATCCCCCCATCACATCAGAGGTCCCCCCGTCACATCAGAGGTCCCTCCATCACATCAGAGGTCCTCCCATCACATCAGAGGCCCCTCCCATCACATCAGAGGTCCTCCCATCACATCAGAGGTCCCTCCATCACATCAGAGGTCCTCCCATCACATCAGAGGTCCTCCCATCACATCAGAGGTCCTCCATCATAAAAGGGGGCCTCCATCACATCAGAGGTCCTCCATCACATCAGAGGTCCTCCCATCACATCAGAGGCCCCTCCCATCACATTAGAGGCCCCTCCCATCACATCAGAGGTCCTCCCATCACATCAGAGGTCCCTCCATCACATCAGAGGTCCTCTCATCACATCAGAGGTCCTCCCATCACATCAGAGGTCCTCCCATTACATCAGAGGTCCCCTCATCACATCAGAGGTCCCCATTACATCAGAGGACACCCTCATCACATCAGAGGTCCTCCATCATATCAGCAGACCCCTTTTAGATCAGAGCTCCTGCTTTGCATTAGGACCACCCCTTCATATCAGAACCCCCCCTCATCAAATCAGTGTACCCCCTTCCACATCAGAGTCCCCCTATCACATCAGAGCCCCCTCACTGGAACTAAGGGGACCAAGCCTAACCCCTGAAAAACAACCCCATACCATAATCCCCCGCCCCCCCCCCAATCAAATGATTTGGACCAGTGCACAAAGCAAGGTCCATAAAGACACGGATGAGCGAGTTTGGGGTGGAGAAACTTGACCGGCCTGCACAGGGTCCTGACCTCAACCCAACAGAACACCTTTGGGACGAATTAGAGCGAAGACCGCGAGCCAGGCCTTCTCGTCCAACATAAACGAAGATTCAGAAATGGGGAGTCTCGCTAGATGCAGAGGTTGAAGGTGCCGGCCTGCCCGGGGATCTTACGCGTCGACATCGGCCGTCTGCTTTTTTTTTCTTTAATGGCATTTACGGAATTGTTGGCGTATTTTGGCTTCCGGTGAATCCAGCCGTGTGTGGCCACTAAGAGCTCCCAGCAATCCAATTTGTGGGAATATTGATAGAGGAGGAGAGACAGATGGGGAGACACGCTTGGGGCGGTCTGATCGATCGGGTCAGTGATGTGCCCTCTCTCTGCGCTGACCTAACCTGCGTCCCGGACTCTTCTCCTACATAAAGAGAACCGGTCACATCCGGGATCTCACAAGAGTCTGAAGATTCAGTCTGCTTCCAGGGCCCATCGATTCTATGAGATTACATGGGGGGGGGGGGGGGGGGGGACACAGATGGAGCTTTCTATTGGTGGTATGTAATCACCTCTAAACAAATTATTATTATTTTGCAAATAATAAATAAAAATCTTTACTGATATGCTCTGATGAGGCTGCACTGATAGGCTGAATTCATGGGCACTAATGAGGCTGAATTGATGGGTACTGATGAGGCTGACTTGATGGGCACTAATTTGCTGAATTGATGGGCACTGATGAGGCTGAATTTATGGGAACTGATTGGCTGAATTGATGGGAACTGATTGGCTGAATTGATGGGCACTGATTAAGCTGCACTGATGGGCACTAATAGGCTGAATTTATGGGCACTGATTAAGTTGCACTGATAGGCTGAATTGATGGGCACTGATAGGCTGAACTGATTGGCTGAATTGATGGGCACTGATTAAAGCGGTTCTCCACCCTAAAGTGGAGTCCCGCTGATCGGAACCCTCCCCCCCTCCGGTGTCACATTTGACACCTTTCAGGGGGAGGGGGGTGCAGATACCTGTCTAAAGACAGGTATTTGCACCCACTTCCGGCCACACGCTACGGGCAAAAGACGGGTTTTTCTGACTTCCCGTCTGTCGCCCGTTGTGTGCTGGGAACACTCGGCTCCCAGCACACAGCGTGTGAGCCAATCGGCGGGCGCAGCGCGACTCGCGCATGCGCCATAGGGAACCGGGTAGTGAAGCCGGAGCGCTTCACTTCCTGGTTCCCTCACTGAGGATGGCGGGGGGAGCAGCAGAGTGACGAGCGATCGCTCGTCCTTTGCTGCGATCGGCGCTGGACTCCAGGACAGGTAAGTGTCCTAATATTAAAAGTCAGCAGCTGCAGTATTTGTAGCTGCTGGCTTTTAATATTTTTTTCCCGTGGCACATCCGCTTTAAGCTGCACTGATGGGCACTGATGGGGCTAAATTGATGGGCAATAATGAGGCTGAATTGATGGGCAATGATGAGGCTGAATTGATGGGCACTGGAGTTTGCCCTCGCCTGGGTTAAACGATCCCAAAAATATAAACCGAATACGGCGTAAAAAACGCGAATGCGCGGCGCGCCGTACGTTTTTTCCAGGCCGCGCTCCTCGCCCCGTCCTCGGGGATTAGACGCTTCCACTCGGCATTACAAAGCCTGTTTGTACAGTCAGATCAGAAAAGATCAGGACTACACAGGCGGCTTTCATGGTGTCGGCAAAGAGCGCGCTTCCCTTTGTAGGAGCGAACGATTCTCTTTCTTGTGTAATTGAATTAGAATATCTTTTCCGCTTTCAAAGAACCTGAAATAAGCCTGACAGGCAGAGAGCCCAGGAACGCCGACGCCGGCTAATATTTACAAATATGCGTTTCGGGGGCCTTAGACTTTCCTGCGCGCCGCCAAATCCCTCCCCCCCCCCGCTAAATCGACGAGGGTGACCTTCAACCTGAACTGAGTTTTTTCAAAGGCGACAGCTCTCAATACAACAATAGAATTTACAGGAAGCTGTCATAACCGCCCAAAGGATTTGTATTGTCCATCCAGATTTACACGGCTCCGCCTCACAGCAGCACAGGCAGGGAAGACCTGATACCGCTGAAGTTCAGTAACGGTGACAGGTCTTCCTCACTTTCCCAGCTTGGATATTGACCCTCAATACAGAGATTACCCCTGCAGTACTTCTTTCTGCCACTAGGTGGCCAGCATAATTAGACTAATTTTGTTGAGTCCATAATGTCCTCGTCCTGCTCCCAGCACAGAGAAAGGAAAGGAGGAGACTGATGAGCTCATCTCTCTGTCATTGTGATCTCTCTATTCCTCCCACTGACACCAATGATGGGACACTATTCCTCCCACTGACACCAATGATGGGACACTATTCCTCCCACTGACACCAATGATGGGACACTATTCCCCCCACTGACACCAATGATGGGACACTATTCCCCCCACTGATACCAATGATGGGACACTATTCCTCCCACTGATACCAATGATGGGACACTATTCCTCCCACTGAAACCAATGATGGGACACTAATCCTTCCACTGACACCAACAATGGGGCACTATTTCTTCCACTGACACCAATCATGGGGCACTATTCCTCCCACTGACACCAATGATGGAACACTTTTCCTCCCACTGACACCAATGATGGGACACTAATCCTTCCACTGATACCAATGATGGGACACTATTCCTCCCACTGACACCAATGATGGGACACTATTCCTCCCACTGACACCAATGATGGGACACTATTCCTCCCACTGACACCAATGATGGGACACTATTCCTCCCACTGATACCAATGATGGGACACTATTCCTCCCACTGACACCAATGATGGGACACTATTCCCCCCACTGATACCAATGATGGGACACTATTCCTCCCACTGACACCAATGATGGGACACTATTCCTCCCACTGATACCAATGATGGGACACTATTCCTCCCACTGACACCAATGATGGGACACTATTCCTCCCACTGAAACCAATGATGGGACACTATTCCTTCCACTGACACCAACAATGGGGCACTATTTCTTCCACTGACACCAATCATGGGGCACTATTCCTCCCACTGACACCAATGATGGAACACTTTTCCTCCCACTGACACCAATGATGGGACACTAATCCTTCCACTGATACCAATGATGGGACACTATTCCTCCCACTGACACCAATGATGGGACACTATTCCTCCCACTGACACCAATGATGGGACACTATTCCTCCCACTGACACCAATGATGGGACACTATTCCTCCCACTGATACCAATGATGGGACACTATTCCTCCCACTGACACCAACAATGGGGCACTATTCCTCCTACTGACACCAATGATGGGACACTATTCCTCCCACTGACACCAATGATGGGACACTATTCTTCCCACTGACACCAATGATGGGACACTATTCTTCCCACTGACACCAATGATGGGACACTATTCCTCCCACTGACACCAATGATGGGACACTATTTCTCCCACTGACACCAATGATGGGACACTATTCTTTCCGCTGACACCAATGATGGAGGAGGGGAGACTGAGGAAATGCTTCCTACTACCTGCAGCATAGTGATGACATCATCTCAGCCTAGGCAGAGTCACTGATTGGAGATCAAAAGGGCGGAGCTTTTCTGACGAATGATCATGTTTCTGTATATTGGGGGCACGTCCGGGAGCCGACTCGTAAAGTTAATGAAAGGTTATGAATTCATTAATTATTGAAATGTAAATGAACACATTAATCACGATATGTTGAGTTGATTAATTACTAAATGTTAAATGTTAAAGTGATTCATAATGACTAAATTATAAATAAATGACTAAATGAAGAATAAGACTGCTGATTAATCTGCTACAGATGATATATTACGTCTCTCCCCCTCCCCCGCCCTTGTTACGTTGTCACCTGTGTCCCCTCTCCTGCAGGTGACAACATTGCAGGCTGCCGGTATTGTGAAGGAAAAGGTTCCCTTTAAGCTCCGGCTGTCTTTCATACCAGCGTGCTCCTCTGTACGGCTCACAGCGCCTGCCAACATCCTCTCTATATAGAGAGCGGCGCAGAGCGGGCACAGCGGGGGAGGTGAGACGCTCAGAAAGGCAGGGACAAGGGAAGAGAGAAGAGTGACATCACAAGGGGCAGAAAAGTTCCCAGTCAGGACTGGATCCTCTTTAAGACCCGCAGAGTCCTGAATATAGAAAAGAGAGAGGAAGAACGATCGCTCTGAATTCATATTGTATGAAGGTGAACTCCATGCAGATGTGCGATAATATCATAGTCATTAAGTATAAATACATGTCCTGCTGCAGGAGGTCCAACGTGCCCAATGGGAGGCCAGACATGTGAACCAGGTCTTTTGTATTTTTTTGGTGCCCAAAGTGAGGCCGGATGTGTGAGCCAGGTCTTTGGTTTATTTTTTGGTGCCCATAGTGGGGCTAGATGTGTGAGCCAGGTCTTTGGTTTCTTTTTTGGTGCCCAATGTGAGGACAGATCTGTGAGCCAGGTCTTTTGGTCTTTTTTTGGTGCCCAATGTGGGGCCGGATGTGTGAACCAGGTCTTTGGCTTCTTTTTTGGTGCCCAATGTGAGGCCAGACATGTGAACCAGGTCGTTTGGGTTTTTTGGTGCCCAATACGCAGCAGAATGTGTGAGCCAGGTCTTTGTTTTTGTTTTTTTTTTGGTGCCCAATGTGAGGCCAGATGTGAGAGCCAGGTCTTTTTTTTTTTGTGCCCAATGTGAGAAAGGATGTGTCTTTGGTTTCTTGTTTGGTGCCCAATGCAAGGCCAAATATGTGAGCCAGGTCTATGGTTTCTTTTTTTGGTGCACAATGTGAGGCCAAATGTGTGAGCCAAGTCTTTTCTTTCTTTTTTTGGTGCCCATAGTGGGGCTAGATATGGGAGCCAGGTCTTTTGGTTTCTTTTTTGGTGCCCAATGTGAAGCTAGATGTATGAGCCAGGGTCCTTGGTTTCTTTTGTGGTGGTCAATGTGAGGCCAGATGTGTGAGCCAGGTTTTTTGGTGCCTAATACGGGGGCCGAATGTGTGAGCCAGGTCTTTGGTTTCTTTTTTGGTGCCCAACGTGAGGACAGATGTGTGAGACAGGTCTGTTGGCCTTTTTGTTGGTGCCCTATGTGAGGCCAGACATGTAAACCAGGTCTTTTGGGGTTTTTTGGTGCCCAATGTGGGGCCGAATGTGTAAACAAGGTATTTTTTTTTTTGGTGGCCAATGTGAGGCCAGACATGTGAACCAGGTCTTTTGTTTTTTTTTTGTTCCCAATACGGGGCCGAATGTGTGAGCCAGGTATTTTCTTTCTTTTTGTTGGTGCCCATAGTGGGGATAGATGTGTGAACCAAGTCTTTTGTTTCTTTTTTGGTGCCCAACGTGAGGCCAAATATGTGAGCCAGGTCTTTGGTTTCTTTATTGGTGCCCAATGTGAGGCCGGATGTGTGAGCCAGGTCTTTGGTTTCTTTTTTGGTACCCAATGTGAGGCCAGATGTATGAGCCAGGTCTTTTGGACTTTTTTCAGTGCCCAATGTGAGGCCAGACATGTGAACCAGGTTTTTTTGTTTATTTTGGTGCCCAATGTGGGGCACCAGGTCTTTGGTTTCTTTTTTGGTGCCCAATGTGAGGCCAGATGTGTGAGCCAGGTCTTTGGTTTCTTTTTTGTGCCCAATGTGAGGTCTTATGGGTGAGCCAGGTCTTTGTTTTTTGTGCCCAATGTGAGGCCAGATGTGTGAGCCAGGTCTTTTGGTTTTTTTGGTGCCCAATGTGGGGCACCAGGTCTTTGGTTTCTTTTTTGGTGCCTAATGTGAGGCCAGATGTGTGAGCCAGGTCTTTTGGACTTTTTTGATGCCTAATGTGAGGCCAGATGTGTGAGCCAGGTCTTTGGTTTCTTTATTGGTGCCCAATGTGAGGCCAGATGTGTGAGCCAGGTCTTTGGTTTCTTTATTGGTGCCCAATGTGAGGCCAGATGTGTGAGCCAGGTCTTTGGTTTGTTTCTTGGGGCCCAATGTGAGACCAGATGTGTGAGCCAGGTCTTTTGTTTCTTTTTTTTGGTGGCCAACGTGAGGCAAGATGGGCAAGTTTTCTTTCTTTTTGGTGGACCAATACTTTTGAGAAGCAGAGATATTTCCAAGGACAGATCTTCACATTCGGGACCGTCCCTGGTAATCAAAGACGCCTGACGCTTTGACACAAACAAGCGACGTTGTGAGAACTCTCTGGCAGGTTCTGACTGGTACTTTCAAAGCGGCGCGCAGTCACCTCTGTTGGATGAATGCCGCTGTCTCCCAGGCCTCCTCCGGGGATCTGTGCATGCTCAGCAGGGGGGGTTGTATGGGAAGGCGGGGGGGAAGGGAGCAGCGGCGCTGCAGATGGGAAGTTTGAAACATTCTGCTTTTAATTAACAAATTCAAATCCTACTTAGCAGCACAGCCCGGGGGTGTCGTCTGCAGAAGACGCAACAACTGTCTCTCAGATATCTGCTAATTAAAAAGGGATAAGAGTGGAAACGGGAACGGGTGGCGGCAGCCGGCTAGGCGGGTGCTGGAGTCCGCCCGGGACCATCACTACCCCAGACCGGAAGGAGGACCGACTATTGGTGGAAAGTTTAGGAAGCAAACTAAGATGATGAACATTCCATCCACCAATGTACAGCAAGTGAAGGGACTTCATTTACATAGAGGAAACAAAGAGTTTATCGTTGCTTTAGAAAGGGGTTCTTTTGGGAGGGGGGTCTTCTCGGGTCCCTCTTCTGTGATCTTGGCCCCTCCCCCCGACAAGTGCCGCCACAGCAAGCAGCTTGCTGTGGGGGAACCTGAGCTGGGCTCCCTGTGTCCATTCAGACATGAAGCCCCACCCCCTCTCTTTCCTGATTGGCTAGCTGACTTTGATTGACAACAGCGGGAGCCAATGACGCCACTGCTGTGTCTCACCCAATCCCGAAGGAGAATCTCGGGTGGCTGAGACACTCGTTGACATCGCTGGACATAGAGGGACCTCAGGTAAGTATTACAGGGTCTGAGGGGGGCTGCACCTTCTGCCTTTACAACCAGGGCTGGACTGGGACAAAAATTTGGCCCTGGACTTCATCCAGACCGGGCCACTTGAATTTTGTTGGCACAAAAACAGTATATAAACTATACTTCAGGGCCCCAAGAGAGCCTCCCCTTTACATTAGGGTTCCCAGAGAGCCTCCCCCCCTTACACCAGGGTCCCCAGAGAGAGGGCGGGCAGCGAGAGATGATGTAATGTCTCTGTTGTCCGTGGCTGCACAGTGAGGGCGGAACAGTGGTGATGAAGGGCGGGCGGTGAGAGATGATGTCATCTCTCTGCTCTCTCGCCCGCGTGGCTCTCCCGTGCTGTATGCCCGCTCTCCTGTGCTGCCCGCCGCACAGCTGCAGGGAAGCCACAGCCCGGGGCTGGGCCATGGGCCTGTGGTTAGGGACCCCTGAGACTTGGCGCTATGGGCCCCAGATTCGGGGCTACAGACCCAAAAGCTACCCCATAGCGATGCCACTGGCTGTCACTGAAACCGACCCACTGAGCCATTGGCCCACCGGGAAACTCCTGGTAGTCCTGATGTCCACTACATGCCTGTTTACAACCCATTTAATTTTAACACACTGGCTGTCACTAAAAACCGGCCCACTGAGCCATCGGCCCACCGGGAAACTCCTAGTAGTTCCGATGCATGCCTGTTTACAACCCCTTTAATTTTAACAAATGTATAACATTCAACCCAGAGATAACATAGCCCAACAAAAATTCATTTTTTTCCCCTCCATTCTGACAAACAGCTCTTTAAACGTGACACCCCTATTGGTCTAGACTGGACGAAGTGCCAAATGGGCGTGACTTTTTTTTTTTTTTTTTTGCGGAAAATAAAAAAAATTCCCAATCGGAATTATCTAAAATTCAGAGGTAAGCCGCGATCTTTTTTTTTTATTTGTTTTTTTTTTGCGGCTGAGGTTTCTGGTTTGCCTTTAATTCCCTTTTTGTTCTGTTCTCTACGCTCGCCGCGGGACCCTACGGAAAATACACCGCAGACCGCTTGCACCAGGCCCATTAACCCTTCCGCGCCGTAAATACGCAGAGCCGAGGGAGACAAAGAAAAAATAAAATAAATGGCTTTCTTTTTCTTTTATCCGCAGCACTATAATTTATCTCCTGAAAAAATCCCTGTGTAATCCCCAAAGAGCCTTATTGTTCCGCAGAAGCACTCCGCAGCAATGTGGCGTATAAACATGAGATTAGCGCTTAATTAGTCTGTAGTAGTCAGAAAGAAATCAATTAGCTCCATTCTTCTCGGGAAAAGTTGTCATTATGGGGGTTATTAATTTCGCTCAGACGGGGCTCGGCGGCAAACTGCGGCGGAATATCTCTGGGTTTATCTCCCGGCGTCTGAGTACAATAGGACCCGAACTCTCCTAAGATGCTGCGTGAGAGCGCGCGCGGCGGGGAATCCGGTGCGTTCCGGTCTTGTTATCGAGTTAAAGGCGGCCCGTCGTTAGAGGGCAGGGAATATATATTTAGTTCATTCTTTTTATTATCGTCAGAACTAAAAACAGAAAAAAATGCATTTCTTTAAACTACTTATACACCAAAGTACGTTTATAAAACGTAGACACGGTAGCCGCACTGCGAGCTTCGTATTGGCAGGGCCGGCCCTACCATGGGTTCCGCTGGGTCCATTGGACCTAGGCGGCACTTTGAGAGGGGTGGCAAATTGACTGCTGAGCCCTGCATTCTGAATGAAACAAACTCCTGAACCCTACATTCTGAGAGCAACGCACTCCTGAACCCTACATTCTGAGAGCAATGCATTCCTGAACCCTGCATCCTGAACCCTACATTCTGAGAACAACGCACTCCTGAACCCTACATTCTGAGAAAAACGCACTCCTGATCCCTACATTCTAAGAGCAACGCACTCCTGAACCCTACATTCTGAGAGCAATGCATTCCTGAACCCTGCATCCTGAACCCTACATTCTGAGAACAACGCACTCCTGAACCCTACATTCTGAGAAAAACGCACTCCTGATCCCTACATTCTGAGAGCAACGCACTCCTGAACCCTACATTCGGAGAGCAATGCATTCCTGAACCCTGCATCCTGAACCCTACATTCTGAGAACAACACACTCCTGATCCCTACATTCTGAGAGAAACGCACTCCTGAATCCTACATTCTGAGAGCAACGCACTCTTCAACCATGAATTCTGAGAGCAACACACTCCTGATCCCTAAATTCTGAGAGCAACACACTCCTGAACCCTACATTCTGAGAGCAAGGCACTCCTGATCCCTACATTCTGAGAGCAACGCAAACCTGATCCCTACATTCTGAGAGCAACGCACTCTTGAACCATGAATTCTGAGAGCAACACACTCCTGTACCCTACATTCTGCGGCAACACACTCCTTAACCCGGAATTTTGAGAGCAACGCACGCCTGAACCCTACATTCTGAGAGCAACGCACTCCTGATCCCTGCATTCTGAGAGCAACGCACTCCTGATCCCTGCATTCTGAGAGCAACGCACTCCTGATCCCTGCATTCTGAAAGCAACGCACTCCTGATCCCTGCATTTTGAGAGCAACGCACTCCTGAACCCTGCATTCTGAAAGCAATGCACTCCTGATCCCTGCATTCTGAGAGCAACGCACTCCTGATCCCTGCATTCTGAGAGCAGCGCACTCCTGAATAGGGCGTCCCGCTCTGTGCTTGAATAGCTGCAGTGGAGGGCAGGGGAGACACCGGGGGACTAATGGAGTATGATCTAATCTATCTATCGATCTACATTCCCATGTTCCAATTTTTATAATTATTTTTATTAGGGAAGAACATGCAGCAAAAATAAATAGCACAAACACATAATAAGCCCAATAAGTCGGGAAAAGGCGCGTTCTTGGGGAAGATAATGTCAGCCGGCGTGCAGCCATCTATCTTGCTCAGACCAGCTCATTGACTTTCATGCTACACATGCAGCAGGGTGTGAAATGAGATCACCTATTGAGGCCACCTCTGCCAGTCCGTGCGCACAACTCCCCGCAGGCGCTGTGCGGATGTCCAGCGCTCGCTGTCGGGATTAGGGACCATTAGATGGGGGAAAGAGACCAAGATTCTCCACAGCAACCAATCGTGTTTCAGTATTCATCGTTCCCGTGAAAGCTGGAAATTAATACAAATGTACGGAAATTTCGGCTCACACCGGATCCACGGCAGTCCTAAGAACCGGAAGAGGTTGCGTGAAGGAATTGGATACCTTAGAATCTTTCCATTCAGGGAGCAGGTGGGCAAAGCAAAGGGAAAGCAGTTGGTTACCTTGTGCGTCCAGGTGTGCCAAACCGCCATGCAACAAACAGAATATTATTTATTCCTTTAAAATGGCAATTTTGAACCTACTCGTGGCGCAACGTGGTGGGACTTGAACACTCACAAATAGTACTGAATGGTACTGAAACCGAAAATTCAGGATGCACTTTGCCGAAAGAGAACGTTTTTAATAATATATATATATTTTTTTATATTTAATTGTATTATATTTGACTTTTTATCATCAATTTAAATAAATATGGATTTTTTTCACCCATTATTGGAACCGATAACCCTATTTTTTGACAGTATAGGCACCAATAAACCTAATTTTGGCCATTATCGGTACAGATAACCCTATTTCCGGACAATTTTAAGAATCGATAACCCTGTTTTTTCGGCCATTATTGGCACCGATAACCCTAATTTTGGCCATTATTGGAAACGATAACCCAATTTTCGGCCATTATCGGCACTGAACCCTATTTTCGGCAGTTATCGGCACCGATAACTAAATTTTTGGTCATTTGGAACCATTCACCCTATTTTTGGACATTATAAGAACTGATAACCCTATTTTCAGCCATTATCGGAACCAATAACCCAATATTAGGCCATTATAGGAGCCCATAACCCAAATTTTGGCCATTATCGTAAACAGTAACCCTATTTACAGCTATTATCGGCACCAATAACCCTAATTTCGGTCATTATCGGAACTGATAACCCTTTTTTCAGCCATTATTGTCACCAATAACCCTAATTTTGGCCATTATTGGAAACGATAACCCTATTTTCGGCTATTATCGGCACTGAATCCTATTTTCAGCAGTTATCAGCACTGATAACACAATTTTCAGCCATTATAGGCACTAATAACCCTAATTTCCACCATTATCGGCAATGAACCCTATTTTCAGCCATTATCGTAGCCGATAACCCTATTTTCGGACATTATAAGAACCGATAAACCTATTTTCAGCCATTATCGACACAGATAACCCTATTTATGGGCATTATTGGAACCGATAACCGTATTTTTGCCCATTATCGGCACATTAACCCTATTTTCGGTCATTACCGGACCGATAACCCAATTTTAAGCCATTATAGGCACCAATAACCCTAATTTCGACCATTATCGGCACTGAACCCTATTTTCAGCCATTATCGTAACCGATAACCCTATTTTCAGCCATTATCGACACAGATAACCCTATTTATGAGCATTATTGGAACCGATAACCGTATTTTTGCCCATTATCGGCACGTTAACCCTATTTTCGTCATTACCAGACCGATAACCCTATTTTAATCCATTATAGGCACCAATAAACCTAATTTCGGACATTATCGGAACCGATAAACCTATTTTCGGCCATTATTGGCACTGGACCCAATTTTCAGCCATTATCCGAACTGATAACCCTATTTTCGCCCATTATAAGAAACGATAACTAATTTTTTGGGCCATTATCGACTCTAATAACCCTCATTTTGGCCATTATCAGAACCAAAAAAAACCCACCATATTTTCATCCATTATCAGCACTGAACCCCATTTTCAGCCATTATCGGAACAGATAACCCAATATTAGGCCATTAAAGGAGCCGATAACCCTAATTTCGGCCATTATCGGAACCGATAGCCCTTATTTACGGCCATTATCGGCACTGAACCCAATTTTCAGCCATTATCGGCACCAATAACCCTATTTTCGGCTGATAACTTTTGGCGGTTGGTATATTGGTGTTTACCTACTCACAAATGGTTATTATCCCTGTGACGTCTCCTGGATTGCGAGATTTACATTCGCAATAAATAAGGTACACAACACTCCGTTCAGCCGAGCGCACAACAGACGATCCATTGTTCCGTACAAAGCCGGCCTGAGCGAAGCCCAGAAATAAGGGAAGGTCTCAGCGCTCCTGGAGGACCTGAGCTGGATTTTCCATCGGCTCAGGAGGAAATCTTTCTCTGCGAGGACCCATTCAGAGCTGGCACAGGCGGGTAGGAATGTAAGCCTCCATTGAGGAGTCATGATCGAACGTTCCGGCCTCCCCAGCGCCGGAGACGCCCCAAACATGGAAAAAAAAATAACAAGGACAGGGACGGCTTGTGCTGAGGCCTCAGAGCCCGGCTCTGTCTCGTCGGACATCGGATGCCAACGGCTGCCCTCCACCCCTCCCGAGGCAAGGGGAGAGGAAGAGGAGGCGGACGCTGGATCCAGGCCTCTGGCGTGCGTTCACCTCCTCTGACGTGACACTACCCTGGGGAAGGGAAAGGGTTAAATCACTAAATAACTACCAATTCATCCAGAGAAAAACACCACTGACTGTATTTTACTCCATGAATCAAGGCTGTCCAGCAAACACTGCAAGCATGCAAAAGTCTAATGCTTTCACCTTAACCCCTTGTCTACCGTGGTGCCTGATATTCGAGGGGTTAAGGCGAACTCACGGCCGCTGCTGGAACAAATTTTAGAATTTAAAAAAATATTATTTTAATGTAGGACTTTTATTTTTTTACTTTGTACGCCTGTCTCTGTGTTTTTATGTCCTTTGACTCTATATGGACTTCGGCGGCAATTCATCTTTGCGTTCCCCTCCCCCCCCAATCCACTGCCACTTGCCCTTTCCAAATAGCCCCTTCCAGCCATAGAGATGATACTGAGCAGACTGCGGCCCGTCACCCTTCATCATCGTCCTGCAATGACAGCGGCAGAGAGGACTCCGTCATCCCGCCTCTCCGCTGGGGCAAGGTGACACCGCAGAAGGGGGACAATTACCGGACTGTCGTCTCCTTGTCACACGGCTGACACTAGCGCTAAACGCTACGCCGACGGACGCTGCTTCATATAGACATCAAATAGTCTACAGATATCTTCTGTTCTTTATTATTATTATTTCTTTATTATTATTATTATTATTATTATTATTATTATTATTACAGATATCTTCTGTTCTTTATTATTATTATTTCTTTTATTATTATTATTATTATTATTATTATTATTATTACAGATATCTTCTGTTCTTTATTATTATTATTATTTATTTTGTATTATTATTATCATTATTATTACAGATATCTTCTGTTCTTTATTATTATTATTTCTTTTTTATTACTATTATTATTATTATTATTACAGATATCTTCTGTTCTTTATTATTATTATTATTTATTTTGTATTATTTCTTTTTTATTATTATTATTATTATTATTATTATTATTATTATTATTATTATTATTATTACAGATATCTTCTGTTCTTTATTATTATTATTATTATTTATTTTTTATTATTATTATTATTATTATTATTATTGTTATCATTATTATTACAGATATCTTCTGTTCTTTATTATTATTATTATTATTTATTTTTTATTATTATTATTATTATTATTATTATTATTATTATTATTATTATCATTATTATTACAGATATCTTCTGTTCTTTATTATTATTATTATTTTTTATTATTATTATTATTATTATTATTATTATTATTATTATTACAGAGATCAAATTGATGGCAAAATGAATGCCGTATGTTATCAAAAAATACTGGAGGAACATTTCCATTCATCAGCCAGGAAGCTGCGCATGGGACGTACTTGGACATTCCAACATGACCAGGGGTTTTTTTTTCAGCAGGAATGCGGGGGAACGCAGTTCCGGCACCTCTAGGACTGAGTGTATGTAATGACAAGGGGTGCTGGGGGGGTGCTGTAAGGTCTGTAGATGCTGGCGGTTGGGCTCTATTTTTGAATGAGGGTGGTGTTGCTTGGGAGGTCTATTGTTGCTGGCAGGGGATCTATTGTTGCTGGCAGGGGATCTATTGTTGCTGGGGAGGTATATTGTTGCTGGGGGTTGTGTCTTTTCTTGCTGGGGGGTCAGTTGTTTCTGGGAGGGATCTACTTTTTGTTGGGGGGGGGGGGGGGGGGTGGTTAGTGTTGCTGGCTGTTGGAAGATCTGTTGTGGCTGAGAGATAGGGGTGTTATTTTCTTGTAGGTGGGGTCCATTGATGCTGACTTTGAGGAGATCTGTTATTGGGGTCTATTGTTGCTGTGGGGTATTTTGTTGCAGGTTGGTCCATTGTTGCTAGGGGGAATCTATTGTTGCTAGCTGCAGGGGATTTATTATTTTGTTATCATTAAAAAGTTCTATACAAAAAGTTAGTACCACAAATGTTACTCTATTCTCTAAAAGGGGTGGTCTTGGGAGGTGGGAAGAGGGTGGAACCAAGGAACGGTGCTCAGAGGTGGGTAGGGGGTGGAGACAAGGAACGGTGCTCAGAGGTGGGTAGGGGGTGGAACCAAGGAATGGTGCTTAGAGGTGGGTAGGGGGTTGAACCAAGTAACGTTGCTTGGAGGTGGGTAGGGGGTGGAGACAAGGAGTGGTGCTCAGAGGTGGGTAGGGGGTGGAACCAAGGAACGGTGCTCGGAGGTGGGTAGGGGGTGAAACCAAGGAATGGTGCTCGGAGGTGGGTAGGGGGTGGAGACAAGGAGTGGTGCTCAGAGGTGGGTAGGGGGTGGAACCAAAGAACGGTGCTCAGAGGTGGGTAGGGGGTTGAACCAAAGAACGGTGCTCGGAGGTGGGTAGGGGTGGAACCAAGGAATGGTGCTCGGAGGTGGGTAGGGGATGGAACCAAGGAACGACGGTGCTCGGAGGTGGGTAGGGGGTGGAACCAAGGAATGGTGCTCGGAGGTGGGTAGGGGGTGGAGACAAGGAGTGGTGCTCAGAGGTGGGTAGGGGGTGGAACCAAGGAACGGTGCTCGGAGGTGGGGAGGGGGTGGAGACAAGGAGTGGTTCTCAGAGGTGGGTAGGTGGTGGAACCAAGGAACTGTGCTCGGAGGTGGGTAGGGGGTGGAACCAAGGAACAGTGCTCGGGGTTGGGTAGGGGGTGGAACCAAGGAACGGTGCTCGGAGGTGGGTAGGGGGTGGAGACAAGGAGTGGTGCTCAGAGGTGGGTAGGTGGTGGAACCAAGGAACGGTGCTCGGAGGTGGGTAGGGGATGGAACCAAGGAACGGTGCTCGGAGGTGGGTAGGGGGTTGAACCAAGGAACGGTGCTCGGAGGTGGGTAGGGGGTGGAACCAAGGAACGGTGCTTAGAGGTGGGTAGGGGGTGGAACCAAGGAACGGTGCTCGGAGGTGGGTAGGGGTGGAGACAAGAGGCAACTTGGAAAGGGGGAGTTCCTGCACCTATTCTCTGAGAAAAAAAACCCTGAACATGACAATGATCCAAAACACAAGGCCAAGTCCACCTGTCATTGGCTACAGTGAAGGTTCTGGAGGGGCCACCTCAGTCTCCTGACCTCAATATCATTGAGCCCCTCTGGGGAGATCTCAAAACGTGCCGTTCATGCGAGACAGCCCAAGAATTTACAGGAACTGGAAGAGGAACGAGGAGCTTTACCATCTGAGAAGATAAAGAGCCTCATCCACAAATACCACAAAAGACTTCAAGCTCTCATTGGTGGTAAAGGGGGCAACACACGGGAATGGGGTATGTAAACTTTTGATCAGGGTCATTTGGGTCGTTTCTGTTGCCATTATGATATAAAAAGAGTAAACAGAGTTTTATTCATCTTTTCATCTTCTGTTCGAATTTTCCTCCCGGCCGCGGAATGTATAAATCATGGCGGCACGTAGGAAGCTTCGCCTATACAATGCCGTCACCCCTGACCCCTTTTATATGGAGATCGGGGGGCGGGTGCACCGGGGGGGGGCGCTGCTCGCTGTTCCTGACGTTTTCGGCGATTCACGTCTCGGCGTCTCTCGCAAAGGCACCTGGGCCTGCTTGGTATTGGCGGCGCGCCTCCCCGTAAGCCGGGTTTTCCAGGAACAAAACACAATGGCGTGCGATAGGAAAAGCAAATCCTAAACGGCGGCGGAATACAAAGAGATGCCAGGCGTGAAATTCCGCGGGAAGCTTCATCCGTCTTCAATGGCGCCGAGAAACCCGGCAAGCCGCGTCCGCCAATGCGGGGAAAGAGCTTTGCTATCAAACCTGCACCGCGGAGAGAGTAATTGTGTCTTTCAGGTCTTCCTTTATTACATGTACTTCAGCTGAGAAGAGACTCCGGGAGCGGCAACCGCGATAAAAAAGAAAAAAAAAAACGCCAGTTCAGTCATCAGTCACTTCACGAGTCTGCGCCATCCGACACAATACACAGCAACGGGAGAAGTTCTGTCATTAAAAAGCTGTTCTCAGTCGCCAGCCCAGCGACTCTGCCTAGGCTGAGATGATGTTTATTAGTCTGCTGCAGGCAGGAGGAAGCATTTACTCAGTCTCCCCTCCCCCCAGTGATCAGACTGTATATTGTAACCTTGTAGAAGGAGAAGGAGGAGGCATTTCCTCAGTCTCCCCTCCCCTAGTGATCAGATTGTACATTGCAACTTTGTAGAAGGAGGAGGAGGCACTGTGCAGTATGTGAACTGAGCCTAAGTTTACGCAGGTCGGTGCTGCGGGGCACTTAAAAGCATTTAAAAGCTACAAATTTAATCTAAAATATAATAAAGCACTTCCATCTTACAGTGCACTAAAATCTGTGCATTTAGATATATAACTTGCCAGGGGAAAATCGCATTTCCCTCTCAAGAACCCAAGATATCGGCTTTACACTACACCAAGTGCATCACTTCCTGCTCAGCATTATGACATCACTGACTCCGCCCTCAACGTGTTTCGTCACCAGACTTCCTCAGGAAGATACTCTGGCCACATCACCCTGAATGCCCCCCCCCCCCATTTCGCCTGTTCTTGGAGGCTAAGCAGGGTCGGGCTTGGTTAGTACTTGGATGAGAGACCGACTGGGAATACCTGGTGCTGTAGGGGAAATACCGACCGCAACGCGTCTGCGTGTGTTAGATCGAACAGAACGCAGCGGTTTAGGCGTCGGCTGCATCCTGGCCTAGATTTAGACATTTGCGGTTCGCTTCGTTCCGAATTAAAATTCAGACGAATTTCCGTTATTTAGAATTTAGGATGTATCCGAATTTCCGAATTCGAATAGTACCGATTTTAAACGAATCCAAAATAATGAAAAAAAAATGGGGGCGAAATCCGAATCTTATTTGAATCGTTTTCGAATTCGAAATGTTTTCAAATTCGAATAGTTTTGCAATTTCCAAAGAGAATAAAATAGAATAGAAAATAAAGAAATTGAATAGAAAACAAAACAACATTTACACTACACCAAGTGCATCACTTCCTGCTCAGCATTATGACATCACTGACTCCGCCCTCAACGTGTTTCGTCACCAGTCACATGACTTCCTCAGGAAGATACTCTGGCCACATCACACTGAATGCCCCCCCCCCCCCCGCAACTCGCCTGGTCTCGGAGGCTAAGCAGGGTCGGGCTTGGTTAGTACTTGGATGAGAGACCGCCTGGGAATACCCGGTGCTGTAGGGGAAATACCAACCGCAACGCGTCTGCGTGTGTTAGATCGAAAGGGAACGCAGCGTTTTAGGCGCCGGCGCCGGCTGCATCCTGTCCTAGGTTTAGACATTTGCGGTTCGCTTCGTTCCGAATAAAAATTCAGACAAATTTTCGTTATTCGGAATTTTTGGATGTATCCGAATTTCAGAATTAGAATAGTATCGAATTTAAGAGAATCCGAAATATCCGAAAAAAATGCGGGCGATATCCGAATTTGAATCTTATTTGAATCGTTTTCGAATAGTTTTCAGATTCAGACAGACATGTGCAGAACGAAAAAAAATAGTTTTGATTCGATTTGTTTACAGAAATTTGTTTAGTTAAATTTTCAAATAGTTTTCAAATTCAAATAGTTTTGCAATTTCCAAAGAGAATAAAATAGAATAGAATATAAAGCAATAGAATAGAACAAAAAAAATTCGTTTTTTTTCTTTTCTATTCCTTTATTTTTTATTCTATTTTATTCTTTTTGGAAATTGGAAAACTATTCGAATCGAAACAAAACAAAATTTACACTACACCAAGTGCATCACTTCCTGCTCAGCATTATGACATCACTGACTCCGCCCTCAACGTGTCACCTGGTGCTGTAGAGGAAAATACAGACCGCAACGCGTCTGCGTGCGTTAGATCAAACGGAACGCGGCGTTTTATACGCCGGCACCGGCTGCATCCCATCCTAGATTTAGACATTTGCGGTTCGCTTCGTTGCGAATAAAAATTCAGACACATTTTCGTTATTCGGAATTTTCGGATGTATCCGAATTTCCGAATTAGAATAGTACCGAATTTAAACGAATCCGAAATAACGGAAAAAAAATCCAAATTCGAATCTTATTTGAATCGTTTTCAAATCCAGACAGACATGTGCAGAACGAAAAAAAAATAGTTTTGATTCGATTCGTTTACAGAAATTTGTTTAGTTAAATTCCTTTAATTAGTTTTCGGAATTCGTTGCATTTTTTTTCGATTTCGAATCAAAAGTTTTGGGATCCGAAAAAAATTTGTTTAGTTAAATTCCTTTCATTCCTTTAATTAGTTTTTAATTTTTTAATTTAGTTTAATTCGTTTTCGGAATGCGTTGCATTTTTTTTTCGAGATTCAAAAGTTTTCGGATTCAAAAATGTTTTGATCCGAAAACTTTTCGAATTCGAATAGTTTTGCAATTTCCAAAGAGAATAAAATAGAATAGAATTTTGTTTTCTATTCTATTCCTTTATGTTCTATTCTATTTTATTCTTTTTGGAAATTGGAAAACGATTCGAATTCTAAAAGTTTTCGGATCCAAAAACTTTTGATTCGAAATTGGAAAAAAATGCAACGCATTCCGAAAACGAATTAAAGGAATGAAAGGAATATTAACTAAACAAATTTCTGTAGACGAATCGAATCGAAGCAATTATTTTTTTTCGTTCTGCACATGTCTCTTCCGCGTCACCCTCAGATATCGATAGCGGGGGCGGGTCCTGCATCCTCCTCCGGCAGGAAAGAGAAACGCGTCAGTGGATTAGAAAGAAATTCCGCAACGCCGACACGCTTAGAGGATCCGGAAAAAAAATCAGCCGCCGATCGGCCGGCGAACTTAAAAGCGCACAAATTTTCCTGCGGCGTGACGGTTTCCCGATTCGGCCGAATTAAAAAAATGGAGGGAAGTGACGATAAGTTGAGTTTAATGACAGCGGAGTGGAAAATAATACACCTGAGAGTCAATAAACCAATGACAGGCCAGGATTAATGGCCGGCGCCGCGCATCGGCCGCGGCGATTATTTCAGCTGAATTAAAAGAGAAGGCGGGCGAGCGAGACGCAGCGGGCGGCGGGTGGGCGGGGGAGGGGAAGATAACGAGGGGGGTGACTACAAAGTATGATTGAGCCGAGTGACGGGGATGTAGCGTGGGAACGGATGCCGATAAACCTGCGGGCGACGCAGAACGGCGCGGTTTGGTCCCCCGATGTGATCAGGACGGGATTTGTGTAAGAGCCGGCGGGGGAGGAGGAGCCGCTACCTGAAGGGGAACTCTACATCACCAGAGAGACCTGAGAGGAACCAGAACTCCTTCTCTGGAGACTCGCTATTGGATGATGCCGGATTAGTATGACGGCCGAGGCCACGCCCCCACCATAAGCATTCATCTGCTTTTCTCTCCAGAAGGACGGCGCCATCTTTGTTAAGGGATCATTCGGGGTCACCGTCTACTTCCTGGACTCAGAGATGACACAATCTTGGTACCTAAGTGGTTCACAAATGTCTGACACAGATCAGCCCCCTGCTGCAGCCTCTCACCTCGTGATTTGCTACAAAGTTACAATGTACAGTCTGATCACTGGGGGGGGGGGGGGAGGGGAGACTGAGGAAATGCCTCCTCCTCCCCTTTCTACAAAGTTACAATGTCCAGCCTGATCACTGGGGGAGGGGAGACTGAGGAAATTCCATCCTTCTCCTTCTACAAAGGTACAATGTACAGCCTGATCACTGGGGGGGGGGGAGACTGAGGAAATGCCTCCTCTTCCTCCTTCTACAAAGTTACAATGTACAGTCTGATCACTGGGGGGGAGGGGAGACTGAGGAAATGCCTCCTCCTCCTTCTACAAAGTTACAATGTACAGTCTGATCACTGGGGGAGGGGAGACTGAGGAAATGCCTCCTCCAACTTCTAAAAAGTTACAATGTACAGTCTGATCACTGGGGGGAGGGGAGACTGAGGAAATGCCTCCTCTTTCTTCTACAAAGTTACAATGTACAGTCTGATCACTGGGGGGGAGGGGAGACTGAGGAAATGCCTCCTCCTCCTTCTACAAAGTTATAATGTACAGTCTGATCACTGGGGGGAGGGGAGACTGAGGAAATGCTTCCTCCTGCCTGCAGCAGACTGATGAATCCTCTCAGCCCAGGCAAAGTCACCGGCTGGACGCGGTGTGATTGGAAATGTCTATAAAGCGGCGGCAATGTCGGTCGGGTCATGCTGAGAGTTGTAGTTCTTCAGCAGACAAACGCCTGAACTTCTCCAACCTTTTCCTTGAGATGTTTTGTCCCCCCCTCCTCCCTCGGGTCGGAGATCGCTGGTATTTTCGGCGCGTTGCCCTTCAGTCCGCGCAGAACCTGCCACCTGCTCGGTGAAGCGCGTCGCACTCGATTTTCTATGTCTTCCTCCTGCGCTCCGCAATGGATCGCTGCAGCGTTTAGGCTTCATCCTTCTTCCCGTGCCAGAAATCTCAAAACATCTCTCACCTTCCCGAAAAACGCCAGACAGCGATTAAACTTGCGCTCCTGCGTTTTTCTCCGCTACAATGCGGCAGCCCCGGAGCTGGGGTATCTTTTAGTGGGGGGGGGGGGGGAAGGGCATCCATTTATTTCAGTGAAGGATGGGGGCGCTGCGACGCAGTTTAGCGCTGGGGCTCGTTCACACAAAGATCCATTGACCTGCGCTGAGCTGTGTTAATCATAGCAAGGACACACCCAGAGGCGGGGCGTCCATAGAAGGCGCAGAAGCCCCGCCCCCTCTCTCCTGCACCCGTCATGCATTGCATGAATCTATCTATTGTCGCCGCTGCCGCCCCCTATTCAGGTGTCTGGCTCCTTGTCAGGCGCCGGGCATCTGAATTACAGCGGCGGGGGTGTTTGTGGAAGCGCCTGATTAGAGCCACAGGCTCCAATAGGCTTAAACATTTGTAAACAGCGGGTGCAATGCTGTGCGTTCTCTGTTTACACCGTGTTGGGAATCGCACGGGAACGCGGCACGTGGCGCGAAATAAAAACTGACGTAGAAAAGAAATTCAGATTTAAAACAAATACCTAAAAAAAAGAAACAAAATATCAACTTATAAAAAACTGCAAGATAAAAAAATATAAAAATAAAGAAAATGGAAGCGGCCGAAATCCTTTTGTTGTTCCCCTTTAAGAAGAAAATACAAAGTAACGGGCGTCTTATTAACTCGCACGCCATACATGGCGCTTGTTTAGAGAAGTGTCAGGCCGCGTCCACATCCATTCACACCTGGCTTTGCTCCAGTAACTGTCAGCCGCGCGCCCCGGTGACAGCTGAAGTCCTGCTGAGACGGGAAAAGTGAGCCAAAGAGAAGCAGGAGAATCCGTGAAGAAAAATAAAATAAACAGAATCCCGACTGAAAATGATATTTGTTACGTTGGAAAAGGGAACAAGCGAGCAGGGCTGTCTTAATGCATGGGCAGTGGCGAGGGGCCCCCCCAGGTGCATTGGGGGCCCCCATAATAATCTTGAATTGTATCATACTTCCCAGCTGTCACAGATTGGACAGGACTGTCATGCTTTTTTACTAAGCTGTCCCGGGAAGTGTCCCAGAACCTGTACTGTGCCTGCCTGACTCCTCCCCCTGTACTGTGCCCGCCTGACTCCTCCCCCTGTACTGTGCCCGCCTGACTCCTCCCCCTGTACTGTGCCCTCCTGACTCCTCCCCCTGTACTGTGCCCTCCTGACTCCTCCCCCTGTACTGTGCCCTCCTGACTCCTCCCCCTGTACTGTGCTCTCCTGACTCCTCCCCCTGTACTCTGCCCTTCTGCACCCCCCTTTCTGCGCCCTTTTTTGTTGATTAGTCTTTGATTTATGGCATATTTTTTTACTGTTTAAAATACATTTTAAAGTACAAATAAGAATATGTTTAATTCTATCAACTATTTATACCTTAATTCTTGGGAGTAGATGTGTAAATTGGGGCAGGCTAGTAAGGGCCCTAGTGCTTTACTTTGGGGAAAGCTGATAGGGACCCTAGTGATTTACTTTGGGGTGGACTGGTAGGGGTCCTAGTGCTTTAATTTTGGGGCAGGCTGGTAGGGGTCCTCGACGCGTTTCACCACAGCCAGCACACAACACAGCTGTGGACCAAGGCCTGGTAATACCTGTTGTCAATGAGTCAAAATCCATCAAAACACGTTATCTGCATTACCATCGACTTCCAAACGCAGAAAGCAATGGCCGTGTATTTTTTCAAAACGCAAAAGAGGTGGGGAAAGTTTTATTTATTTATTATTTACGTATTTTTGTTACAGGGAAGTCGGACGCGTGACACGGTTTAGCGCATAAAAACGCATAATAACCTAAAACGCAACAGCGCTGAAAGGAAGCCAATTAAGATGCCGATTGCACCGGCGAACGCTGTAGTCCAGGGATATGCAATTAGCGGACCCCCAGCTGTTGCAGAACTACAAGTCCCATGAGCATAGCAAGACTCTGACAGCCACAAGCATGGCACCCAGAGGCAGAGGCATGACGGGATTTGTAGTTTTGCAACAGCTGGAGGTCCGCTAATTGCTTATCCCTGCTGTAGTCTATATATCCACCATTTATCAAGGGGCGGAGTTATACTTACAGCCGGGGGATGAACAGATAGCGCTCGCTGACAAACAGTTCAATAGTCACTTATGGCCATTGATTTTGTCATCGCCCGCCATGGGATATAATTAAATCCGGCCGTGACGGTGACACATTAACAGGGGAGTTTCGTCATTCGTCACCATCGGACAGACGGGGGTGACCCCCGAATGTGACAAGACGCTTTCCCGAGAGAGAGGATCCAGCAACAGATATTTTCTCTTAATTGCCTGAAAGTTATTAAAAGTGTCAGTGTGACCCTTCCAGGTATTTATTCTCCCCCCCCACACAGAAATCACAGGACTCCCCCCTCCACCACACACACAGAAATCACAGGACTCCCCCCTGACAATGCCTTCATCTGCTTTCCTCTCCAGAAGGACGGAACCATATTTGTTTAGGCATCTTCTAGGGTCACCATTTGGTTCCCGGGCTGATAAGCCGGCTCAGAAATGACACAATCACGTAAATCTTTACTACAAAGTAGAGCTGCGCGATTAATCGATAAAGAATCGAGATCACGATTCTGCCCCCCCCCCTCAGGATCTTAAAACAGCATTTCCTTGATTCAGTGCAGAGAGTTCTCTGCTTACTGCTGACCATCAGGAATTATGGGGCCCCTTACACAGCTTCAGGCATGGGCCCTCCTGGAGCAGAGAACCGGGGGGGGGGGGGGGGGGGGGGGGGGGTTCTGCCACCAGAAATTGAGAAGCGGGGGGGCTGCTGCCGCGAATTGAGAAGCGGGGGCCCTTTAATAAATAATAAAAAAAAGAAACCTCTGGGCCCTTTAATAAAAAATAAAATAAAAATATATTAAAAAAAATCTATTTTTTTTAATAAAAAATAAATAAAAAAAGGGGGGGGTTGCCATCCGGAGCCCTAGGGGCCTCCGGGCCCCTGGGGACCTCCGGACCTCTAAAAAAACTTCCTGTCATAGTGTGACAACGGTCTACTATCTGGGCTCTTGCGTTGTCACATGGTGGAGACTATAACCGGCTGGCACACATTGCCCGTATCGGGGAGGTCGGCACACATTGCCCGTATCGGGGAGGCCGGCACACATTGCCCGTATCGGGGAGGTCGGCACACATTGCCCGTATCGGGGAGGTCGGCACACATTGCCGTATCGGGGAGGTCGGCACACATTGCCCGTATCGGGGAGGTCGGCACACATTGCCGCTATCGGGAAGGCCAGCACACATTGCCCGTATCGGGGAGGTCGGCACACATTGCTGCTATTGAGGAGGTCGGCACACATTGCCCCTATCGGGGAGGTCGGCACACATTGCCCGTATCGGGGAGGTCGGCACACATTGCCCGTATCGGGGAGGTCGGCACACATTGCCCGTATCGGGGAGGTCGGCACACATTGCCCGTATCGGGGAGGTCGGCACACATTGCCCGTATCGGAGAGGTCGGCACACATTGCCCGTATCGGGGAGGGCGGTACACATTGCTCAGGTTGCGCTTCACCTTTGCCGCCATCGGGGGGGGCCGGTCCAGAGCAATGAAGTGCCGCCGGTGTTGGAGGTAAGAGCATGTAGACAGGAAGTGGCTTAAAAGGCCGGAGGAGATCGGCAGCATTGACTTACAAATGGGCCTCCCCAGAGTTTATAAAGACCCCCGGGGTAGCTGTGGCGCCCTCTGTGACAAACGCCGGTAATTACAGGAAGGGAGCTTTAGAAAGGGGTTAAACGGTTTACACCCCTGCCGCGCGGAACGCGTCTTATCTCTCCCGCCTCGGCGCTCTGCGCCCTCCTTAAAAGGCATCGATTAGCGGCTAATATATTCGCCTAAATCACTACATCGATCGGGTCCGCCGGGGAGTAATTAGGTCGTTCGTCAATAGGTGGAGTATCATGTAACGCTCGTAGAGCCGCCACTTCCAGTGATAGAGGTCTCCCCGGACCGGGATTCTACCAAGCTGCACAAAACGGGCGGCTTATGGGGAGGGGTGACGGGGTCGGCGATCGATAAGCAAACTGCTTAAAAAAAATATATATTGGGGCGTCAGTCACCTAAAGCAGACCTCTGGTCCAAAAAAACAACAAAAATAAAAAATAAATAGCAGGAAAACATAAAACAAAAGCAGCTTTTGCTGCAATATTCAGCATCAGTCCACAGATTTCCCCCCCTGCAGTACTTTTCTCCTGCCACTAGATGTCCTCGGTGTGATGGCCGGCACTCATGTAAACCATGACCCGCCCCCAGCCCGTGATTGGACAGGGAAAGTGGAAGCGGCACGGTGATGAGCTCATCTCTCCGTCACTCTGCTCTCTCCTCCTATCAGAATTCTTCTTGAACTGATGGGCTGCTTCTTCCTCTGCAGAGGGACTGATACCAAGGACAGCCACTTACACTGTTTGCTTCTAAATAATACATTTAATTACATTTTTATTATTATTATTTTATTCTTTATAGCTATTTATTTAAGGATTACAGGAGGTGCGACTTCTGGATCGGCGATGTACCGGTACGCCGCTGGACTCTGAGTCGTCGATATGCAGCTGCAGGCATCAGCCCGATATGCAGCCCCGCCCCTAATCTCCATGCGGGGCGCCAGTCGCATGGATTTCAATTTTATTTTTATTTTTTTGAAGCACATGATTAGAGCCAGAGGCTCTGATTGGCTTCAAAAAGGTTTGGGCTCGGGGCGCAGTGGAAACAAATTTAACAAAATAAATTTATGTAAATTAATAAAAAAAAAAAAAAAATGGAAGTGCTCCTGTTAAAAAAGGGAAGCAGATAGGAGAAGTTTAGTGTTAGGGTCTGCATGCCCTCCGACCGCACCCAACGTTTCTCAGCTCCACACACCCTGGGCCGGATTCAAAGAGATTTGCACATTATTTACGGAGGCGCAGGGCAACGTTTTTGCCCTGCGCCCCCGCAAATTTGCTCCGCTGCCCTTGATTCACGGAGCAGACGCTCCGTAAATTGCGCGGGCGTGCCGGCAAAATGCCCGGCGCAGGAGCACGCAATTTAAATGATCCCGTAGGGGGCGGGAATCATTTAAATTAGGCGCGTTCCCGCGCCGATCGTAGAGCGCATGCTCCGTCGGGAAACTTTCCCAACGTGCATTGCGGCAAATGACGTCGCAAGGACGTCATTTGCTTCAAAGTGAACGTGAATGGCGTCCAGCGCCATTCACGATTCACTTACGCAAACTACGTAAAATTCAAATGGGCTGCCCCTGCTAATAGCAGGGGCAGCCTTGCGCGAAAGCCGCCGTACGTAAACGATGTAAATTGCGTACGCAGGGCTTGCGCAACGTTGTGAATCGGTGTTAGTATGCAATTTGCATACTATACACTGAGCACAACGGGAACGCCACCTAGCGGCCACCGCAAGAATGCAGCCTAAGATATGCGGGCATAAGAGCCTTATGCCGCGCAGATCTTAGGCTGCAGTCGGCGTAACGAGGTTCCTGAATCAGGAGCACTCGTTACGCCGGGGCAAGTAAGCAATTGCGCTGTGTAACCTATGGTTACACAGGCGCAATTGCTTCTTGAATCCGGCCCCCTGTATACAAGTCTCCAGTCTTGGCGGTAAAAATGCGGCGCAAGGCGCCATCCTGCCGCTGTATAAACACGAAACGCGTAAACAAGCGATCGAAACCCCCCCACGTGATGTGCAGATAAAAAGAGCGGTGGGGGGGTGCGGAGTTCTACTTTATACAGACCGTAACCTCACCGGCGGTGGGCCCGTTGCGGCTTTTCTCCAGCGTAATCGCATTCCGGAGTCCCCCCCCCCCCCCCCGGTAGGAGGACACTGCAGAGATCCTTTTATTAAAAACATTAATTTCTCTGGACGGCGTCCAACAACCAGTGCAGGAGAGGACATGAAACAGAAGGACGCGGCTCAGACGGGGGACGGGGCGCTGCAAATCGGACCCGCCGCTGCCAAAAATCACAAGCCAATCAGCACGCCGAGCGCAGGAATGGAGCTGAAATCATCTAATAGGGGGAAAAAAGTACAAAAGATCGTCTGGATGAAGATTCTGCACTGCGGGGAAGAATATCAATTTATTTTATTCTACAAGTTTATACAATGTTTCATGTTTGTTTACAATTATTATTTTGCCAACAAAAATCTAATACAAAGTCCCCCCCCCCCGTGTCACCAATCCCCCCCCCCCACCCCCATGATCATCTGCCACTCAAGTCTCTTCACAACGAAGGCTATTCCCATCATAGCAGTACAATTTGATGAGTTGCGGTTGTCTCGGTTGCACCATCTGCTGGTGGCAAGTAGTAATTTAGACACATACACTCAGGGCAGATCTACTTCAGTCTCTTTCAGCCCCTTCCTGTCCGCCTGCACCCACTCCAGCTGCAGCAGAATCTTTAATCAGGCACTTCCAGTTACGGGGTGACAACGTGTGCTCCCTTGTTGTCACCCTGCCACATGCCCCTCTGACGCAGGGCTGTGCGGACGCACATTGCGATGGGCATGGTCAACCACCATCAGGAAGTTTGCAACCAAGAGGCCTTGCCTTTTGGCATTTCGGGCTCTTTTGCAATGGTGGTAATGCACACCTCCCCCCACTAGGGGGCGCATGTGACAGGGTGACAACCCAGGAGCTCAGGAGGTAGACCGTTGTCACCCCATACAGGAAGTGCCTGAACAAGGAACTGTATGGCAGGATCACCAGAAATTCTCACAATGGAAGTTACAGGGCTGCTGCCTTTAGTCCCCACTAGGGGGCGCATGTTACTGGGTGACAACCCAGGAGCTCAGGCAGCAGACCGTTGTCACCCAATACAGGAACTGCCAGAAAAAAAGGAACTGTATGACATAACGGGGGGCGCATATGACAGGGTGACCACCCAGGAGCACAGGCAGCAGACCGTTGTCACCCAATACAGGAACTGCCGGAAAAAAAGGAACTGTATGACATAACGGGGGGCGCATATGACAGGGTGACAACCCAGGAGCACAGGCAGCAGACCGTTGTCCATATAGGAAGTGCCTGAAGATGGAACTGATGACCAGAGATTCTCCCAATGGAAGTTACAGGGCTGGTGCCTTTAGTCCCCATTAGGGGGCGCATGTGACAGGGTGACAACCCAGGAGCACAGGTGGTAGACTGTTGTCACCCCATACAGGAAGTGCCTGAAGAAGGAACTGATGACCAGAACTTCTCCCAATTGAAGTTACAGCGCTTCTGCCTTTAGTCCCCACTAGGGGGCGCATGTGACAGGGTGACAACCCAGGAGCACAGGTGGTAGACTGTTGTCACCCCATACAGGAAGTGCCTGAACAAGGAACCGTATGGCAGGAGGACCAGAGATTCTCTCAATGTAAATTTGCAGATTAAAAAATATAAAAAATGACGTAATAATTAAGCCCATCAAAGCTCAGGCAAGATTTTAGCGATTGGGTTAAAAATCCGCTAAAACCCGAACACCCGCGGATCCTGCGACAGGCATCTCCTCCGCCTTGTCGCCGTCGCTTCTTATAAACCTCAAACTTTTCATTTTTTCCGACACGTCAAAGTCACTCCGGCAGCCGCCGCCGCCGCTCGCTTTCCATTTTGTTTATAGCAAATTCTATCTGCAAAAAAAGAACAATTTTGGGGGTTATAATATATACACAACGATAAATTCTCAGACCGCGAGCCGCGGGAAAAAAAAAAAGAAAAGAAGAAAAGATTCACCTTCAAGGCATCGGCAAGGACACAACGCGCAGACTGATCTGGGTAAGTGAGACTTGGCAGGAAAGCCCATGTAAATCTCCGAGATGAAGACTCCGAGCCGAATATATTTTTTATTTTATAGGGAATTAACGTCACCGGATTAACCCTCGTAGGGGCGGCGAGCGCGCTGCGACGCATCCGGCTGTCTCGGGACGGGGCGGAACAGGAGGGAAGGGTTAATGGGACCATAACGTAACATGTAAATAAGGCAAAGGGAAAAAAAAGTGCAGTTGGAAGGGGAAGACAAGGTCCTTCAAAAAAAAAAGTAGCGTATACCCGGCGCCGCCGCCGGGAGATTAATATACATTAAAATGTAACACTTTCATCACACCGCGCTCTCCAATTATTACTCTGCAAGGGGAAGCAGAAATGTGGAGGTAAGGGTCACTCCACGCAAAAAATTATGTCATTCGGGGTAAATGACCCCACTGGCCTCTGACATCTCTTCTCTGAGATCTCCCCAGTGAAACGCGTCGCTACAAGTTATCAATATACCAGGTTTCATTCTTTCCCACCAGAGCTTCATGTTTATTTTGTCTTTGCCTCCTGCTAGAGAAGTTTTTTTACTCCAAATGTAAGATAAATAAGAAATTGGACTGGTATCGTGAGACCCGAGCTGCTGGGAGAAGGGCCGGAGCTGCTGAGAGAAGGGGCGGAGCTGCTGGGAGAAGGGGTGGGGCTGCTGAGCGAAGGGGCGGAGCTGTTGGGAGAAGGGGTGGGTCTGCTGGTAGAAGGGGTGGGGCTGCTGGTAGAAGGGGCAGAGCTGCTGGGAGAAGGGGTGGAGCTGATGGGAGAAGGGGCAGAGCTGCTGAGAGAAAGGGTGGAGTTTCTGGGAGAAGGGGCGGAGCTGCTGGTAGAAGGGGCAGAGCTGCTGGTTGAAGGGGCGGAGCTGCTGGGTAAAGGGGCAAAGCAGCTGGGAAAAGGGGCAGAGCAGCTGGGAAAAGGGGCAGAGCTGCTGGGAGAAGGGGTGAAACTTCTGGTAGAAGGGGCAGAGCTGCTGAGAGAATGGGTGGAGTTGCTGTGAGAAGAGGTGGGGCTTCTGGGAGAAGGGGCAGAGCTGATGAGAGAAGGGGTGGAGCTGCTGGTAGAAGAGGCAGAGCTGCTGGGAGAAGTGGTGGAGCTGCTGGGAGAAGGGGCAGAGCTGCTGAGAGAAAGCGTGGAGTTGCTGTGAGAAGAGGCGGGGCTTCTGGGAGAAGTGGCAGAGCTGATGGGAGAAGGGGTGGAGTTGCTGGTAGAAGAGGCAGAGCTGCTGGGAGAAGTGGTGGAGCTGCTGGGAGAAGAGGCAGAGCTGCTGAGAGAAAGCGTGGAGTTGCTGTGAGAAGAGGCAGGGCTTCTGGGAAAAGGGGCAGGGCTGATGGGAGAAGGGGTGGAGCTGCTGGGAGAAGGGGCGGAGTTGGGAACTTGGAAGCAGAGATGTCGCTATATGTAGAAAGTCTTTTTCTACCAAATGTAAGATAAATAAGAAATTGGACCGGTATCGTGAGACTCGAGCTGCTGGGAGAAGGGGTGGGGCTTCTGGGAGAACGAGGCTCTGCTTCTGTGAGAAGGGGCAGAGCTGCTGAGAGAAAGGGTGGAGCTGCTGGGTGAAGGGACAAAGCTGCTGGGAAAATGGGTGGAGCTGCTGTGAGAAGAGGCGGGGCTTCTGGGAGAAGGGGCAGAGCGGATGGGAGATGGGGCGGAGCTGCTGGGAGAAGAGGCAGAGCTGCTGGGAGAAGGGGTGGGGCTGCTGGTAGAAGGGACAGAGCAGCTGGGAAAATGGGCAAAGCTGCTGGGAAAAGGAGTGGAGCTGCTGGGAGAAGAGGCGGCCACCTGACCATCACACCTATATAAGCTTGTTGCACATCCACTCCAAAGCCATCGAGTTTACCTCCCCTCTATAAGATCCTCCACTCTTTCGGGAAGACTTTCCACAAAAAAATTTGAGGGCCTCTGGAAATTTGTGGTCATTTGTGAGGTCAGGTACTGATGTTGAATGAGAAAACCTGGATCTCTCGTTGAGCCTTACATTGGACACCAAACACTTTTCACTAACAAAATATATCTTGCCTTGTCTGACTATAGCGAAGTGTACTCTGATTGGTTGGATGCTCTGGGTTAGATGTTGTAGTCCTAACGACTCAAGCTGTGACCCATCAGTGGAAGCCAAGAATGAGTGGCTTAGCTGTTCCTGGTTATGAGACTCACTTGTGCCAAGTCAATCCCGGGTCAAGCGGGTGCCGGAGGCTCCGTGTTAAATCCGGCACGATCATCTTTTATCAGAAATCAATTTTAATGTTGTCTTTGGAGCTCAAACTCGCCTCCTTGGTGTGCAGCTGGAATCCGTCTATGTGACTTGGATTGGAACCTGGAAACCGAGGCCAAGTCCTGACATTATTGAGTCCTGATGTGAAAAGAAGCGGCTTGTATCACCGTCTAACCTGATCCATAGAATATAATAATGATAATATATATATATGTATTTACAGCATATTCCTTCTCTTTGATTATCAAAGAACACAGTAAACAGGGTAAGACAAGAGATGCAAGGAACCACCAGGAACGGGACCAAAACTGGGATAAGGAACAAGTGTGGTGTTGATATGAGGTACAGGATACTGGACAGGAAAGGATCATGTTAGGAATCGGGATTAAGGTCAAAAGCAGGATCAAGAACAGGAAGAGAGTATCAAGAACCAGGTATATGTCACTGTGATAGAAGCTAGAGGAGGGGTTATATACCTTCTCAGCAGCCAACATCATGTGGAGACTACTGGGTTCTGCTGGCTGCTGGGAGGGTATTTAGTTCCTCCTCTCCTATTCCCTGGTGTTTCAGTGTTTTGCTTTACTAGCAATCAGGTGGAAACGGAGTACTGAGATCTGGAAGCTACACCCGCCGGTGGCCGCCTGAACTACACCCTTCAACTCTGGGAACCTCAGCCAGTAATCCAGGTTCTGACACTAAGGATATAGCCGACATGCTTCGTGAGCTCACACCTACCCCTTTATCAGGGCTGAAAACCACGTTAACGTAATATAAGAGGAAGGGTTGGAATCTATCGGGTATTTTTCCTGTTGAAGGTGTCAAACCAAAGTATGGAGCCCATTAACTCATCATTACCTCCTGGGTCTTTCAGTGGTCCAGTACACGTTTATTTCTTCAGGTACTCTTCAAGCCCTGACAAAGCAACCTTAGGGGCCCCCGAAGCATGGCGGATTTTATATTTTATGCTGTATGAGATCTTAGAAAAGAAAAATACTTCACATGACTTTTACAGCACTTTTCCTACGTGCACCTTCAGCTGAGCCAGATGAGTAGACCTATGTCCATCACTCTCTGGAGAGCTTCTGAGAGGATTCTCCTTCCTTTACTACATTGATGCTCAACTTAATAAATATATATTAGAATCAAGTGTCTGCTGGCCACACCCCTCTCTCCTGATCTGCGTTTGACCTTTTTCTGACCTGCAGTTGACCTCCTTCTGATCTTTGTTTGACCTCTTAAGTTGACCTCTGAATCTGCATTTGACCTGCTGACCTTCAGCTGACCACCTTCTGACATGTGTTTGACCTCCTTCAGATCTGCATTTGACCTCCATCTGACCTGCAGTTGACCTCATTTTGATGTGCATTTGACCTCATTCTGACCTTTGTTTGACCTTGCCCTCCTTCTGTCCTGCAGCTGATCTCCTTCTGATCTGCATTTGACCTACGTTGGACCTTGATCTTCCTCTGACCTGCAGTTGACCTTCTGATCTATATTTGACCTCATTTTGACCTTCAATTGACCTTGCTCTTCTTCTAAGCTACATTTTACCGCATTCTGGCATGTGTTTTACCACCTTCGGAGCTGCAGATGACCTCCTCCTAAGCTGCAGTGGGAGACAGAAGAGGATCAGTGTCTGCAATAAGACAGTACAGCCGGAACTCTTGCTCAGCAGGTATCTGGGCCCCCCTTTTGAACGGATGGGGCCTGGGCCCCATACAGGAGGGCTGGCTGTACTGCCTTATCTGTGGCCCTGCCAGGGACTTCATCACAGCGGGTGCACCTCATGGGAATCCAACGAGCAGCTGCTATTCCAAACTCAAACCCAATTCGACTGCGAATTTGCACCGCAAGGCAGCATCGTCTCGTTCCCAGACCGCCTTTGGTAATTTTGTTGCCTTTTACGCTATAAAACAACATGAAAGGCGCGGGAGGCGGTGCCGGAGGATGCTGGGAGTTACGGGATAATGTTATCGCTCTGCTGACATATGGTAAGCATGCAAAATAGTCATCTGTGGGGTCCTATCAGAAGCATAAACAAGAGCCGTAACTTCTCCCAGCGGTGACACGCGTTCTGTGGAAAAACTTACTTTGCGGCGGAGATTATTTGTTTTGGCGGCGGTGCGTGCATTCGAAACGCTGGCTATGACTCTATAGAGAGCCGCACGCTGATTACCAAACCGAGAATAAGCAATGCCTGGATTATTCCATAAGAGCCGTTAGGACATGGCGAGCGCCTTAACCTGCCGCCGCTGGGACGCCGTCTCTGCAAGATGAACTCTGATTGGTTAACCCATTCCTGACAGCCATATGCATATACATGGCAACACAAGGTGGGCCCTTATTATGCATCACTATTTGGTGTCAGGAACTGGAGGGGGAAGAGAGCTTGTTGATGTGGCCACACTGGAGGGGGGAGCTTGTGGATGCAGCCATACTGGAGGGGGATGAGAGCTTGTTGATGTGGCCACACTGGAGGGGGGAGTGAGCTCATGGATGTGGCCACACTGGAGGGGGGGCTTGTTGATGTGGCCACACTGAAGGGGGGGCTTGTTGATGTGGCCACACTGGAGGGGGGGCTTGTTGATGTGGCCACACTGAAGGGGGGGCTTGTTGATGTGGCCACACTGGAGGGGGGGCTCGTTGATGTGGCCACACTAGAGGGGGGAGAGAACTTGTTGATGTGGCCACACTGGAGGGGGGGGAGCTTGTGGACATGGCCACACTGGAGGGGGGGAGAGAGCTTGTTGATGTGGCCACACTGGAGGGGGGGGAGCTTGTGAATGCAGCCACACTGGAGGGGGGAGAGAACTCGTTGATGTGGCCACACTGGAGGGGGGGGGAGCTCATTGATGTGGTCACACTGGAGGGGGGGCTTGTTGATGTGGCCACACTGGAGGGGGGCTTGTCTCGTTGATGTGGCCACACTAGAGGGGAGAGAGAACTTGTTGATGTGGCCACACTGTAGGGGGGGAGCTTGTTGATGTGGCCACATTGGAGGGGGGGAGAGAGCTCATTGATGTGGCCACACTGGAAGGGGGAGAGAGCTTGTTGATGTGGCCACACTGGAGGGGAGGAGAGCTGGTTGATGTGGCCACACTGGAGGGGGGAGCACGTTGATGTGGCCACACTGGACGGGGGGAGAGAGCTTGTTGATGTGGCCACACTGGAGGGGGGGAGCACGTTGATGTGGCCACACTGGAAGGGGGGAGAGAGTGTGTTGATGTGGCCACACTGGAGGGGGGGGGGGGGAGAGCTCATTGATGTGGCCATACTGGAGGGGAGGAGAGCTCATTGATGTGGCCACACTGGAGGGGGGGAGCTCGTTGATGTGGCCACACTGGAGGGGGAGAAGAGCTTGTTGATGTGGCCACACTGGAGGGGGGAGAGAGCTTGTTGATGTGGCCACATTGGAGGGGGGAGCACGTTGATGTGGCCACACTGGAAGGGGGAGAGAGCTTGTTGATTTGGCCACACTGGAGGGGGGGGGGGGGGGCTTGTTGATGTGGCCACACTGGAGGGGGGGAGAGCTCGTTGATGTGGCCACACTGGAGGGGGTGGAGAGCTTGTTGATGTGGCCACACTGGAGGGGAGTAGAGCTTGTTGATGTGGCCACACTGGAGGGGGGGAGCTTGTCAACGTGGTCACACTGGAGGGGGGGAGCTTGTGGACGTGGCCTCACTGCACTGAATATTGGAGGGTTTAGTTCCTCCAATATTGGACACTCGAATCATGCACATGGTGCTGGTGGCCTTCTTTGTACTTTAACAGTAGAAAGAACTTCCTGAACCACCACAAGACTCTGTGTTGTTTCCTTAGATGTTCATAAAAGTCATTTCTATTTTCCCCCGAGGATCTCGACGAGAGAATTCCGGGACAGGTTCGGAGGTTTGCTTACCCTGGCAGCACAACCGGCACTGGCTGAAGACTCCGAGCTCCTGGCAGTGTGAATGCAACTTCTGAAGAACGTCTCCAGCCATTCAACCTTCTGCTTAACCCCCCCGACTTCTCTCTGCCACATGGATCGGCGCGATCGCCTACCCGCCAGCGATGGCAAAGTGGCCCGAGCTTCGGATATACAGTATATACACTATATATATATTGTATTCAATGTAAGTAATGTCAGAGTAACTCTTTCATGTATTTAATATCCCCTCACATAGATCACAGCACCCCCCCCCCCCCGTCTTTCAGAAGGATGGTACCATGTTTGTTCAGGCATCATCCAGTGTCAGCATCTACTTCCCGGACTGATATACCAGCTCAGAGATGGCACAAGCATGTAAATGTCTGATCACTGGGGGAGGGGAGACTGAGGAAATGCTCCCCCCTTCTATCTACATAGTTACAATGTACAGTCTGATCACTGGAGGGAGGGGAGACTGAGGAAATGTTTCCTCCTCCTTCTACAAAGTTACAATGTACAGTCTGATCAATTTTCATTCTCCCATGATGCACCAGTGACACATTTGGGTCTATATTTGGGATTACGCGGCCGCCTGTCATACACGGGGCACCAGACACGTGCGGATCTGTAGAAATCCCTGCAGAGCCATCCATGGGCTCTCGTCTTGTATCTCCTGCCCCCCCCCTCTTTGATGGGGGGTGGGGGGGTAGGGAGGGTCACACGATAGGGGTTATGCAGGCAAAGCCTCTGTATTGTCCCCCCCTCCCCCCTTTAGCCATTGTGCGATTCCCAAAGAATGCTTTAATCCCCATCCATCCCCCGTCAGCTGTTTCCAGGCGCCGCCTCAATGGGCTTCCAAACATCTCTGACTAAGCCGCCCGCGCCGTCACCTTTTGTCGCTTCTCGCGATTAACTCCTTTTTGCTGCTTTCATAGAGAAGGTTCCCCCCCCCCCCCCCCCGGGATCAAAGGGTTATCTTTTCATCTAACATTACAAGTGCGCTTTTCTTCAAAGCGATTCGCTCGCGGGGCTATAGAGCCGCGGGAAACCGTTTACGACAGATGATGAGTCAGACGCAAGTCTGCCGAGCGTTGTCAAGGGTCTATGCGTATATACTACACAACGTGTGTCCAATCCGGACAATTATTGTGACTTTGTGTCTAATTTATATCTAATTTCTTTCTTTTTTCTTACCGCCACTTACCAGGGGGTGGGTTCTGCACATTTCAAAAACCCGCCCACCCAGTGGATCCAGCGTTGACCCAATGAGATCCTCTTGTCTTTTGCCACCACTCCATCCTGTGCCGCCATGTTGTTTGTGACATCATCGGGAGGCCACCCACTGAATCCCGAAGAGCCGGCGGGCCCCTTGATGTCTCGTCTAGGCCTACACACCCCTCCTCCTCTGTGAATTAAACACTATGCCTCCTGGGATACATGACATGCATACCCCAGGAGGCAGGGCGAGCACGTCTTTCGCCTAGGTGTGTGTTGTGCATGGGGGGGTAATGTGGGGGGGGGGTAATATTAATGAACAGGACATGAGGAGGGGGGGAGAGGAAGGAACTAAAGGGAGAAGATCCGCTTTAATTCACTATGTTCTAGGCTAAAAAAATGGGCTTTCTAAAATACACTGTTCAGGTTTCCAAGGCTCTCAGTTTGCATCTTTGATGAAAGAAACCTATAAATATCTACACAGCTCTCTGAACCATCCCTTATCAAAGTTTAACTCATTCGCTACATTGGAGGAGATTTACTAAAACTGGTGCACACAGAATCTGGAGCACCTTTTCTCCCAATGATATGAGGCATTATTCCCCCCACTGACACCAACAGACGGGGGTAATTTCTACAACTGACACTAAGGGGCATTATTCCTTAAACTAGTATCACTGAAGGGGCACTATTCCTTTCACTGATACAAATTATAGGGCGCTGTTCATCCCACTAATACCAATGATGGGGCACTATTCCTCCCACTAATACCAATGATGGGGCACTATTCCTCCCACTAATACCATTGATGGGGCACTATTCCTTCTACTAACCACCAACTCGGAGACCATGCTTAGTCACACCAATGCTGGACCCAGGACATTTTATACCCCCACTGGCCACAATCCAGCCCCCCCTGAAGTCTGAAAGGATAAGTCAACTGGTCTTTTGTTTGAAAAGTTTGGAGACCCCTGCTCTAGACGAAAGTTCAATATTGAAGCAGAAGTTAGTTTTGTATTATTTATCTTTTAGCCGGATATTCATTGCGTTTTGCTTTGACTCCCCACCTTCTGCCTCAAGGCCGCCCAGTCTGAGCGGTCTCCATAGATGAAAGGAAGGAACCGAGCTCCTGACTTTCATCTGCAACCTCCAATGACGCCATTGAGCATCCAATACCGCCGGTGTATATTGTGCCGAGCTTCTGTGTACTGAGACAATAACAAATGCATACAAGTCTACTGCTCAAGGTTGACCCAAGGTCAATGAAACCAAATCTCCGACTCCCTCCTACGCGTTGTGCCCGAGGCCCCCGGAGATCATTTTCTCTTTTGCAATATACATGGCAGAGTGGATGGCTGACTACAAATAAGATTATTATTACAAAGGGAAATATAAATAATTGGAAAATCAGAATGGACTACGGAGGCTTGGTTCTTAAAGGAATTCTCCAGCCAAATGCACAACTTAATCCTGCATGTAGAAACTAGATTTGTAGAGTAATGTACCTGCTCCTGTGCACAACATATTGTATAAGGAGGGGTGTCTACGCATTTCAGAAGCTTCAATGGCACTGCCCCTGTGCCACAGCCTGGCCTTCACTCTTACCACTCCCACCTCCTATAGGCCCATCCAAGAACCTCCCCCTCCTATAGGCCCAGCCAAGTAACTCCTCTTTCTATAGGCCCATCCAAGTACCTCCCCTCTCCTATGGGCCCATCCAAGTACATTCTCCTTCTATAGGCCCATCCAAGTACCTCCTCCCTCCTATAGACCCATCCAATTACCTCCCCCCTCCTATAGGCCCATCCAAGTACCTCCTCCCTTCTATAGACCCATCCAATTACCTCCCCCCTCCTATAGGCCCATCCAAGTACCTCCTCCTTTCTATAGGCCCATCCAAGTACCTCCTTCTTTCTATAGGCCCATCCAAGTACTTCCGCCTTCTATAGGCCCATCCAAGTACCTCTCCCCTCCTATAGGCCCATCCAAGTACCTTCTCCTTCTATAGGCCCATCCAAGTACCTCCTCCCTCCTATAGACCCATCCAATTACCTCCCCCCTCCTATAGGCCCATCCAATTACCTCCCCCCTCCTATAGGCCCATCCAAGTACCTCCTCCCTTCTATAGGCCCATCCAAGTACCTCCTTCTTCTATAGGTCCATCCAAGTACTTCCTCCTTCTATAGGCCCATCCAAGTACCTCCCCCTCCTATAGGCCCATCCAAGTACCTTCTCCTTCTATAGGCCCATCCAAGTACCTCCTCCCTCCTATAGACCCATCCAATTACCTCCCCCCTCCTATAGGCCCATCCAATTACCTCCCCCCTCCTATAGGTCCACCCAAGTACCTCCCTCGCTCATCCCCTTTCACTACAAGCCTTATTTTTACTTTCACCTGTGGTTTAATTGTTAAGAGATGGGCCTAATGTTCCCATTAGTGACAAGCCGAGTGAATTTGATCCCACTGATCTCGATGTCAAATTTACTGATTTCGGCATCCGCAAATATTTGCAGAATTGGAGACTCCCAATTTTGCACACTGACAAAAAGATCTTGGAATGTTTTAGGATATTTGTGAAATGTTGTTTAGAGTTCTTAGTGTTTGTGTTTTTGTTATTTTTTTTTGTGTGTAATTGATCATATTTTGTCTACTGTTGATTTACACTTTTTTATTTGAATCTTTCCTTTTTTTTATGTAAATAAGCAAACTTAAAATAATGAGACCAATGAGGGTTCAATTATGGGTCCAGAATACTTAGAATAAGCTTCTGTAACCCTCACAAGTCCAATGCAGCCTTAAAAAAAATACCTAAAGTTCACTTTCTACATTGATTTCATTAAAATTTCACTGATAGGGCCCTGTTGCTCCTACTGACATCAACAATGGGGTACTGTTCCTCCTCCTACTGACCACAGGCACTAAGCCATTTGTTTTACTCCCACTGGAAACTATCTAGTCCTCCTGAAGCCTGAAGGACAGTAAATTGTCCCTTTGTTTGTAAGTTTAGGAAGCCCTGCTTTAGAGGAACCCTTGAATTAAGTTTTGGGTCTCACAGAACACCTGCTAAAGCCAGTTCATTCAGGGTCAGTGGGAAGATTGTCCCTTACATTGGTTGAATGAATGAATGAATGAATGAATGAATGAATGAATGAAAAACTTATAAAGCGCGGCGCATGCGAACTGAATCGCTTCTGGGCGCTAGTTGTTCGTGTCTCATGACATCAAAAGAGCAGAGTTTTGATCCGTCTTCTGAAAGTCAGATGGTTTTCCTCCAACCGAATGCTGGTTGGTAAAGCGTTCCATAGTCTAGGACCCTGAAAAGCAAACCTTCTTTCTCCTTTGGACTTGTATTTGGTTTTTGGTACCCTGACCAGATTTTGGTCGGTGGATCGCAGAACGCGATTTGAATTGTGAGGTTCTATCTTGTCGCAAAGATATTGCGGAGCCTTCCCATGGATGCACTTATGTGTCAGGCAGAGTTAACACCAGAACTATGTTGGCACCATCAAATGGGTAGTCACTTGGTCACAGCTCAAGGAACCTCAACAACCTCTGGAGGAACTCTGGTTGAGAACGGCTTCTCACAATTGCCACATATGTGGCCAGATTAAAAGAGTGATGATGATGGGGCCCAGTGATGGGGCACTATTCCTCCTTCTACTCACCAGAGGTCGCAATCCAGCCCTTCTGAAGACACCAGCAAATTGGCTAGTGATCTCCAAAATGATGTCCGTGGCCCTTTGCTTGCCTCTATCTGGCCCTTGGGGCATAATTTTTCCCACTGACACCAATGATGGGGCACTATTCCTCCAACTGACACCAACAACTGGCCCTTTGTTTGAAAACCCCCTACCTTAGAGAAACCCTTGAATTTATTCTTGGGTTTCATAGAACCCCTGCTAAAGCCAATTTATTGGTGGTCAATGAGAAGAATGTGTCTTATGTTGGTTGACCCCAGAACTATGGTGAAACCATCAAATGATAGGTCTTTCACTGACAGCTCAAGGAACCCCAACAAACTCTGGAGGAGCCCTGGTTGAGAACGGCTGCTCACAATTGCCACATATATGGCCAGAATAAAAGGATGACGATGATGGAGCACTATTCCTCCTTCTACTGACCACAGGCCACAATACAGCTCTCCTGAAGTCAGAATTTTTGTTTCCTCCAAACACAGCGAGTCGAGTTAATGCCAAAGAGCTTAATTTTGGTCTCATCTGACCACAGAACTTTCTCCCAATCCTTCTCTGAATCATTTGTACTGGCAAGCTGCCTGTACATGTGGAGGAGGACCCTGCGGGCAAGTAAATGTAATCTACCTTCCCATCTATAAGAAGCATAAGGATTACAAACAGTCAGTGCTGACCAAGTTGACCAAGTGTTGACCAAGTTGACCAAGTGTTGACCAAGTTGGCCAAGTGTTGACCAAGTTGGCCAAGTGTTGACCAAGTTGACCAAGTGTTGACCAAGTTGACCAAGTGTTGACCAAGTTGACCAAGTGTTGACCAAGTGTTGACCAAGTGTTGACCAAGTTGACCAAGTTTTGACCAAGTGTTGACCAAGTTGACCAAGTGTTGACCAAGTTGACCAAGTGTTGACCAAGTTGACCAAGTTGACCAAGTGTTGACCAAGTTGACCAAGTGTTGACCAAGTGTTGACCAAGTTGACCAAGTGTTGACCAAGTTTTGACCAATGTGCTGCCTATCAGGTTGGCTGGATGCATATGAAATAAACGAGCTGACATCAAAGTGATGTCACTGAAAAAATCTGTTTGTTGTATAAAAAGTTTGGGAACCACCTACCTTAGAGGGACCCTTGAATTGATTCTTGCGTCTCATAGAACCCCCTGCTAAAGCCAATTCATTGATGGTCAATGAGAAGAATGTGCCTTACGTTGGTTGACCCCAGAACTATGGTGGCATCATCAAATGATAGGTCACTCACTGACAGCTCAAGGAACCCCCAACAACCTCTGGAGGAACCTGGGCTGATATTGGCCGATTTATCAAATCGCCACATATGTGGGCGGAATAAAAGGGAGGAGATAAAGATATGACAGATTACCGGGAACCCTCCCGTCTTCTTTCCTATGGAACGCTCACAAGGTGCTTCCACAATTCCCAATATTAGGGATCTATGAAGCGCTTCCTTCTTTTTTTTTCTTGTTAAGCGACAATCGCGAATACAAGAAATAAATGGGATCAGAAAAGCGACGTTCCAGCGGCTCGCTATTTAAAGTGCAGTAAATAAAAGGCATTTTGGCGGAACACACAAGGGAGATAATTTCATTTATGAAGAAACTCGGAGACATATGACTTCCTCCTTCCCTCCGCGCGCTCGCTACAGGTTATATTAGGCGCCGTGCTGTTCTTCTGTCAGCACCTTGACTCGCCGCGCGGAATAAATAGGAACAGATCTGAATTCCTAATAACGCATCCTCTGGTGGGAACTTCAGAGGGGGGGTGGGGGAGGGGGGAGGACAATATTTGTTCTATGAGGCTGCAGGCGGTAGCGGGAGCGGAGTTAATCAGGGCCCGGTGGGTGCTAATGCGAGTTTATTTGCCAAATGGAAATGCTGATTTGAAAACACCCACTCGGCTCGGCAGGAATTAATGCGCGGAAATTTTACCAGACGCTCCCATCGCGGCGGCGTGTATTAACAGACGAACGCCTGTCACAGGTGACTGATCAGGAGCACCGTGCGCCGAACTTACGTTAAATGTAAAGGACACAAATGAATGCTGATTTTTATTCATTGATGCGTCGTTAAATGCAAGCTGTGCAAGTAGCGGAATTTGACTTGGTATCCCTGTATAGCAGAGCTCTGACTGGAAGACGGAGAGGCAGCACAAGGAGCCCGATCAGTTGTGCTGCGTTGCTTATCTGCTAATTAGAAACATGCAATCCACATTTTGTAGCATGAAGGACCATGGTAAAACCAAACGATTTCTTCATATAAGGGTCCTAAAATGGTCAGAGACTGCAGACATAGTACAGGAGATGGTCAGAGACTGCAGACATACTATAGGAGATGGTCAGAGGCTGTAGACATACTACAGGAGATGGTCAGAGACTGCAGACATACTACAGGAGGTGGTCAGAGACTGCAGACATGATACAGGAGATGGTCAGAGACTGCAGACATACTACAGGAGGTGGTCAGAGACTGCAGACATGATACAGGAGATGGTCAGAGACTGCAGACATATGACAGGAGATGGTCAGAGACTGCAGACATACTACAGGAGGTGGTCAGAGACTGAAGACATACTATAGGAGATGGTCAGAGGCTGTAGACATAGTACAGGAGATGGTCAGAGACTGCAGACATACTACAGGAGGTGGTCAGAGACTGCAGACATATGACAGGAGGGACTGCAGACATTTTCCCAATTTGGCGGATATAATGATACCTTGGAATATTTGAAGATCTTTCCTCAACCCCCCCCCCCCCCCCATACAGTCACATTTGCTTTCTAGTACAATTCGCCGCACGCCATTTGTCTAACGCTTTGACACAATGTAACGGTTTGCGCCGATCCCTCATGCAGGGGAGGACACATCTGATCCTCATTTCTCAGGCAGCTGCCCGGCTTCTCATCTCAAAAAAAAAAAGAATTGAGTTACATTTTCCCAACAACTGCCCCTGATCTGCGTCCGAAATGCGGTGAGATCTCTTCTTATATAAGGCAGAGGGGGAATGGATGGCGGGCAGGTGCTGGTTGTGGGGGTCCCAGCTGACCCTCGGTCCCGGATATCTGATACACAATGAGCAGAGCTCTGTGTGTGCGGGTCACCGACCAACTGATACAAAGTGACAGATATAAGGACACAGTAGCCGGAGTGTAACCTCCTCCGCATTCCTGAGGGGGGCAGCTGAGGGGGGGGGGGGGGCGCTGGGAACTTTCAAAACTCTATGTAGGAATAATCCTCTTATTTTATTAGGATTTGTGATGGTAGGAGACATGGGAATACCTGCTGGGGCAGCATGGTGGCTTAGTGGTTAGTACATCTGCCTTGCAGCACTGGGGTCCTGGGTGTAAGACCTGGTCAGGACAATGGCCCGGATTCAGGTAGATTTGCGCATTTTTTACGGAGGCGCAGGGCAACGTTTTTGCCCTGCGCCCCCGCAAATTTACTGCGCTGCCCTTGATTCACGGAGCAATAGCTCCGTAAATTGCGTGGGCGCGCCGGCAAAATGCCCGGCGTAAGCGCGCGCAATTTAAATGATCCCGTTGGGGGCGGGAATCATTTAAATTAGGCGCGTTCCCGCGCCTAATGACCAAGTTGATCAAGTGTTGACCAAGGTGACCAAGTGTTGACCAAGGTGACCAAGTGTTGACCAAGTGTTGACCAAGTTGATCAAGTGTTGACCAAGGTGACCAAGTGTTGACCAAGGTGACCAAGTGTTGACCAAGTTGACCAAGTGTTGAAAAAGTTGACTAAGTGTTGACCAAGTTGATCAAGTGTTGACCAAGGTGACCAAGTGTTGACCAAGGTGACCAAGTGGTGACCAAGGTGACCAAGTGTTGACCAAGTTGATCAAGTGTTGAAAAAGTTGACTAAGTGTTGATCAAGTTGACCAAGTGTTGACCAAGGTGACCAAGTGTTGACCAAGGTGACCAAGTGTTGACCAAGGTGACCAAGTGTTGACCAAGTTGATCAAGTGGTGACCAAGTGTTGACCAAGGTGACCAAGTGTTGACCAAGGTGACCAAGTGTTGACCAAGTTGATCAAGTGTTGAAAAAGGTAACCAAGTGTTGGCCAAGTTTACCAAATGTTGACCAAGTGTTGACCAATATGACCAATGTGCTGCCTATCAGGTTTTCTGGGTGCATATGAAGTAAACGAGCTGACACGACGGGTCTGGCAAACTCTGTTGCTAATTGCAAAGCAGTGGCTCACGTTGTCAGCATGATACAGGAAGTGATGTCACTGGAAAAATCTCCAGATGAGGAACTTTGTAACGGATCGTAAAAAAAAAAGCGTTGGATGCGTCACTCACAGCCAGACGCATTGAAACAAACAAGAGATGAGGGAAGCGGAACGACATTCGACTCTCGTCCTTCGATGAACGACGGAACCCGATTGTCCGCTCAGAACACCGGATCCTCGTTTCATTGTTCAGGTTTTCATAAATGCGCCTCAAACTGTCACTATTATTAGCAGCATCCCCCGAACGCACCGTGACATCCCCGAACGCTCCGTGACTCACACGCTATAACAAAGTCGCTGGCGCCAAGGTCTGTTCTCGCTTATTATGAACTTGTTCTAATGATGATCCCACTTGTGTGATTGGTGGTGTGGGCGGAGGGGAGGGGGGGGCAGTTATTCTGTATTCAGGGTCTCCCCTGGACTAGGATCAGTCAGCAGAAGACTGAAGTTCATCCAAACCCCCCGAGGTGACGTGTGATTGGTTTCTTCGGTTTTGGATCTCAGTGCTGCGCGGTGATTGTACAGCGCTGTACACATGAGATGATTTTATTACTTTTTTCACACAAATAGAGATTTCTTTTGATGATATTTAATCACCACTGAGGTTGTTTTTTTGTTAAGCAAACAAAAAAAATACCACTGCACTGATAGGCGCTAATAGGCTGCCCTGATGGGCGCTGATGAGGCTGCACTGATGGGCGTGGGTGAGGCTGTACTGATGGGCACGGGTGAGGCTGCACTGATGGACACTGATAAGCTGCACTGATGAGGCGGCACTGATGGAGCTGCACTGTATCTGCATCCAATCTCTGCTCTCGTTACAGACTGATGAGACCGGACGGATAGCCGACTTTTTGTCAAACCGCACTTACACTTTGACTCGGCGGCCAATTAAAAGTTAGCGGCGTATCGATCCGCGTATCGATCCTGTGAGTGAGCAAAACTCGCAGCCCCGGGGCTCAGCCGTCCTCTGTGACAACACAAGGCTTCGGAGACGTAAGCGAAAGTCTCGGTCTAGTCACCGCCTAGGCGCGCGGGCACGCCAACCACCGAAAAAAAAAAAAAAACGGTGAACGCCGCTGGTCAGCGCTTTGCTGCATTTCTCTATGAAGGTGCCGTTATCTGTAAACACTGCAGAAACATTCATGGGAGCACCTCCGGGTCTGCGGCGGGCGAGAACAGAAGAATTCTCAGGAGACGACAAGAAGTTATTAGGAATAAAAAATCCAGAGAAGGTAGTCGGCGGCGGCGTGGACTGTGTGTATGTGCGCGGAGGAGCCGCGGCGGGGGGTGCAGAACAACGAGTCAACTTCTCGCACAGCGGGCGGGGGTGGGGGGGGCAGTGGATGCGCTCAGCTTTCATCTCCTTTGCTGATCTGTCGGAGGCGCACTCCCTTGTATTTACATTGGGGGTCGACGTTACACGGCGCAGGCAGACGGGGTCGTCCGTCTCCCCAGAGCCGCGCGTCCATATAAGGAAGACGCAGACACGCTGTGTATATAAGAAAGTGCGTCTGTGTGTACAACTGTCTGCCATTGACCGAAAACTCATCCCGAGTCCTCGGAGTGACCCCGAGACGTTCAACCGCCATTCCAACCGATCCTCTCCAACCGCCAAGAACCCGCGCTGAGGACACTTAACGCTGTTTGGAGAATATATATTAACCGAGACGGAGGGGGCGAGTTCAAGACTAAAGGGGAATAATGACTTATTACAACACCGCAACGTAACAGGCTGCTATAGGCAAAAAACAAAAAAAACTAAAATAATAATATATAAATAATAAAACGAAAATAAAATAATAATTATAATAAAAATAATAATAATAATAAAATGATAATAATTGTTATAATTAATAAAAATAATAATGTTAATGCACTGATGTTTTGTTAAAAAAACTTTAATAAATGCTCCCGATTAAAAAAAAAAAAAAATATATATATATATATATATATATATATATATATATATATATATATATATATATATAAAAAATACAAAAAATTGAAATTACATCAATAAAAAATAATAATAGTAATAATAAAAAATGATAATAAATAATAATAAGAATTACAAAAATAATAATAATAATAATAATAATAATAATAAATAGTAATACAAAATGTAAATAATAAATACTACTTACTACTACAACTACTACTACTACTACTAATAATAATAATAAAATAATAAAAAAAAAATAATAATTAGTATTGTTGTAATTAATAAAAATAATAATGTTAATGTACTTATGTTTTGTTAAATAAACTTTAATAAATGATCCTGTGTGTATATATATATATATATATATATATATATATATATATATATATATATATATATATATATATATATATATAATAAAATACAAAAAATAAAATACAAAAAAATGTAAATAACATCAATAAAAAATAATAATAGTAATAATAAAAATGTTAATAAATAATAATAAGAATTACATAAATAATAATAATAACATAATATTAATATTAATTGAAAGTGTAAATAATGAATACTACTACTACTAATAATAATAATGATAATAATGATAATAATTAAATAATATTAATAATTATTGTTGTTGTAATTAATAAAAATAATAATGATAATGTACTGATAAAAAAATTTAATAAATGCTCTCGATAAAAAATGTAAACGAATAAAATAATAATAATAAAAAATACAAAAAATTAAAAATAGCATCAATATAAATAATAATAATAATAATAGTAATAATAAAAATGTGCCATTAAAGTCCATTATTCTTTAGTGGAAATGAGGTCAAGCCTCATTTCCATACAACACGCCCCCCTCCAAGTCATTTGAATTAGGCGCCCTTACGCCCGCTCGTTTTAGGCTACACCGCCGTAGATTAGCAGGTAAGTAAATTGTGAATCACTACTAGCCTAACTAATTTACGGCGGCGTAGCCTAAAAAGGCTAGGCTAGGCCGCCCTAAATTTAGGCCATTGTGTGTGAATCTACCTAACAGTGTCTAAAGGGTCAGAGCAGCGAGTGACATGCAAATGTCCTGTTAAAGAATGTGCTGATAGTAGGAAAGAGCAGAGTGACAGGGAGATGAGCTCATCAGTCTTCTGCTTCTCTTCCTTTCACGGTCCAATCACTGGCAGGGGGAGGGACATTGCAACCTAGAAAAAAAACAGGTCTTCTTCTCCTCTGCCAGACGTGGCTGTGCTGTGTGGCAGAGCTGTGTAAATCTCAGGACTGGATGGACAGCAAAATCAGGTCCCCCCCCCCCCCCAATGACTGATCACATGACATAAATCCTCTAAGTCAGGATGGGAGGAAAAGAAGAAGTGAGAATATAGTGCGGGGATCGGCCGCTCGGGTAAGCAGAAGAGAGCGGAGATAAATTCCCGAATATGACACGTAGCGGCGGATTGGACGGAATTCAGGAGGGAGCCGCAGATCACCGAGAAATAGACATCGGGAAGTAGGTGAAACCTCCCCGCCGAAAAATACGGCCTGAAAAATTAAAATTTAAGATCGGAGGAAGGCCAACCCCCCCGCTGGCGCAGAGCCTGGAACCAAGACACCGGAGGTCAGCGCGAGCGATGAGGAAAGAGCACCTGTCATTGGGCGCCACCAAAATATCACCGACCATAAAATATACAAAATATAATAATATATAATGTAGCAAAGTCTCCGGCCTTCTCCAGTCTAATGAGAACTTTCCAAGCCGGAGATAGATGACATCCTTCTGTGTGAGGCGGGTTGTGAGGCATGGTGGGTACAAGGTGGACAAAGTCATTGGGCGCCAGACACTTCTTGGATGTAAAATATGTTTTTATTTCTCTTACCGGTCCTTTTTGTATTTTTTGGGGGGGGGGGGAATGGCCCCAGCAAGCGCCACATCTGCACCATTTTTGTCCTCAGCACCCCCCCACCCCCCTTATTGTCCTTAGCCCACCCCCCCCCCCTATTGTGTCCCCAGCTTCCCATCCATTGCTTTCCTCAGCCCCCCCCCCCCATTATTGTTATCAGCCTCTTCATTACTGTCCTCATCCTCACCCGTTATTGTCTTCGCCCCCCCATTTATGTCCTCATCCTCTCCCATCCCCAATTTCTGTACGTAGCCCCCCCTAATTATTGTCTTAACCCCCCCATTATAGTTCTCATCCTCCCCATTATTGTCTTCAGCCCCCCCCCCCTAATTATTGTCTTCAGCCCCCCCCCCCCATTATTGTTCTCAGCCTCTTCATTACTGTCCTTATCCTCCCCCATTATTGTCTTCAGCCCCCCCCCCATTTCTGTCCTCAGCCCCCCCCTATTATTGTCTTCAGCCCCCCATTATTATTGTTAGCCTCCTCATCCTCCCCCATTTCTGTCCTCAGCCCCCCCCCCCCATTATTGTTCTCAGCCTCCACATTACTGTCTTCATCCTCCCCAATTATTGTTTTCAGCCCCCCCCCTCCTCATTTCTGTCCTCAGCCCCCCCCCCCCTTATTATTGTCTTCAGCCTCCTCATTACTGTTCTCATCCTCCCCAATATTGTCTTCAGCCCCCCCGCCATTTCTGTCCTCAGCGCCCCCTTTTATTGTCTTCAGCCCCCCTCCCCCCCATTATTGTTCTCAGCCTCTCTCAATATTGTCTTCAGCCCCCTCCCATTTCTGTCCTCAGCCCCCCTCATTATTGTCTTGGCTGCGTTTGATGGGCACAGTGGCTGCGTTTGATGGGCACAGTGGCTGTGCTTGATGGGCACTGTGGCTGCGTTTGATGGGCACTGTGGCTGCGTTTGATGGGCACTGTGGCTGCGTTTGATGGGCACTGTGGCTGCGTTTGATGGGCACAGTGGCTGCGCTTGATGGGAACAGTGGCTGCGTTTGATGTGCACAGTGGCTGCGCTTGATGGGCACAGTGGCTGTGTTTGATGGGCACAGTGGCTGCGTTTGATGGGCACTGTGGCTGCATTTGATGGGCACAGTGGCTGCCTTTGGGCACTGTGGCTGCGTTTGATGGGCACAGTGTCTGCGTTTGATGGGCACTGTGGCTGCGTTTGATGGGCACAGTGGCTGCGTTTGATGGGCACAGTGGCTGCGCTTGATGGGCACTGTGGCTGCGTTTGATGGGCACAGTGGCTGCGTTTGATGGGCACAGTGGCTACGTTTGATGGGCACAGTGGCTGCGGTTGATGAGCACAGTGGCTGCGTTTGATGGGCACAGTGGCTGCGCTTGATGGGCACTGTGGCTGCGTTTGATGGGCACAGTGGCTGCGCTTGATGGGCACAGTGGCTGCAATTGGTGTTTTTTTTTTCCAGTTTGTTTGCGCCACCAGCTCAGTCCTGGCAAATCTGATGACGTCATCATTTGTCTATTTCCAGCCTCACATGCGCTGCGTATTTTGCGAATTCAGATCCACCGCCGTTCACATCCAAGCTGCATTCATCACCTCCAATCAAGACCTGTCCCATTTCCAGCAGAGATCGGTCCAATGGGAACGAGGTCGGAGGATTTGCCGCACATTTGCCTGCTGTTTGCCATCCGCCGTCCTCTCCCGTGGCGTCGGCGTTCTCCGTTGCCAGCCAGACGATCGCTCTGATTTATTCCCCTCACACTCGCTGCGCATTCAGCAATTTAGGAAATAATGGCAACGCAGATAAAAAATAATCGCAGGGATAGCGGGAATAAAGCGCTCCGCCGATGATAACAAAGCGTAATGAACGGACCCTTAAGGAGCTGCAAAACACCCTCATAAAGATGCGTCCCGATAAACGCGCGGCCAATCATTCCTCTTCAGTCTCCTCCGATGTGCATTTCTGTTCCGGAGCTTTTTCAAGGCGCCCGAGAAACCGAAATCCGGCGCTGCGCCAAAACTTCCCAACAAACTCATCTATATGAATGGCGGGAGCACTGTCCATAAAGGGCGCACGGGCGCCGCCCCCTCTCTCCTGACACCTCTCTATCACCATAGATATAGATACATGCATTGCATGAATCTATCTATGGTCGCCGCTGCCGCCCCCCTATTCAGGTGCCCGGCCCCTTGTCACACTGGCACACACTGGCAGCAATTGATGGGCAGAGTGTCAGCAATTGATGGGCACAGTAGCTGCAATTGATGGGCACAGTAGCGGCAATTGATGGGCACAGTAGCAGCAAAAGATGGGCACATTGGCAGCAATTGATGGGCACACTGGCAGCAATTGATGGGCACAGTAGCAGCAATTGATGGGCACAGTAGCAGCAATTGATAGGCACAGTAGCAGCAATTGATGGGCACAGTAGTGGCAATTGATGGGCACAGTAGCAGCAATTGATGGGCACAGTAGCGGAAATTGATGGGAACAGTAGCAGCAATTGATGGGCACAGTAGCGGCAATTGATGGGCACAGTAGCGGCAATTGATGGGCACAGTGTCAGCAATTGATGGGCACAGTAGCGGCAATTGATGGGCACAGTAGTGGCAATTGATGGGCACAGTGGCAGAAATTGATGGGCACAGTAGCAGCAATTGATGGGCACGGTGGCAGCAATTGATGGGCACAAAGTCAGCAATTGATGGGCACAGTAGCGGAAATCGATAGGCACAGTAGTGCCAATTGATGGGTACAGTGGCAGCAATTGATGGGGCACACTGGCAGCAACTGATGGGCACACTGGCAGCAACTGATGGGCACAGTGTCAGCAATTGATGGGGGAGGGGAGACCGAGGAAATGCTTCCTCCTCCTTCTACAATGTTACAATGTACAGTCTGCGAGATCATTGGGGGGAGGGTAGACTGATGACATCATCTCAGCCTAGGCAAAGTCACTGAACTTTTTTCTCTGAGCCCCGTCTCTTGGCAGGAAGTTTGCTGAGCGCAGCAGAATATCGCACCCCCCCCTAGGCTTATCTCCATCCATCGCTGTGAATGGCGTCTGCGTTTTTTTTTTTATTCTTATTTTTAAATCAAAGCCGACTCGTCCTTTAAGGCTTGAAGAACAGAAAGGTAAACAGGCGATCGGGGGGGGGAGATTAGCAGACAAGGGATTTTTACGCTCATTAATGCGATCACATCAGCGCTGACAATGGGGTATTTATCACCGTGCCATCGGAGAACGCTTCCCGCTCGCTGATGCGCATCTGTCTAATGATTCGCGGGCCCGCCTAATGAGCGGCGTCTGTCCTCCGCCTGGTGACGCCTCGGTGCCTGAAAACGCTTTCGCTGTTTGGGGGGGGGGGGGAGAGATCATCTGTCCGTCTTCGCTACAGGCGGAGGGGGCCGGCCATGTGACCGCGGTCAGGTGCGCCGCCGTTTTGGAAAATTTCAGCTATTATTGTAAAAACAAAATAAAACAAGGAAATTATATTTTATGGGGGGAGAGGGGGGGCTGCTTAAACTGCAAAATGCGACCAATGAACACCGATACTATTTACAGCTGTGTGAAAAATTTGCCCCCCATCCCCCCCATTAAACGCAAAAAGACCATCATTTAAAAAAAAAAACGCGTTCATAGTTTGTTATAAAATTTTGCAAAAAGGTAATTTTTCTCCTTCACTGATAAGCTGCCCTGATGAGGCTGCACTGATGAGAATAATGAGGCTGCACTCATGGGCTGTGATGAGGCTGCACTGATGAGCACCGATGAGGCTGCACTGATGAGCACTGATAGGCACGGATGAGGCTACACTGATGGGAACTGTTGGGTACTGATAGGCTGCACCGATGGGCACTGACAGGCTGCACTGATGTGCATTGAGCACTGATGAGGTGGCACTGATAAGGCAGCACTGATGAGGCTGCACTCATGAGGCAGCACTGATGATGCTGCACTGATGTGCACTGATGAGGAGCACTGATGGGCTGCACTGATGGACAGAAACACACATTTTTCAGCAGGTAAAACGGTTCCCATTTAATCTCTGTCTTGGGCAGATTCGTTCTCACATCTTCTGCCATTGAGGTGAAATCTCCTCTGGGAGGGGGGGGGGGGGCAGACATCATTACCAGGCTGACGACATTTTCAACCCTTCCCAACTCTAAAACAGAAGCTCTGTGGGCAGAATAATTTCCCTTTAGGATCCCAGCAGCCTGTGGATGGAAGGCTCAGCGGTAGGTAAATCGGCGCAGTAGGTGTGTGAATCCATATGGGGGGCGCGGCGCCGGCCCCAGGACGTTTATTGTCAAACAGTTCAGGCGCTGAATCTCCCTCATCGGAAAATCGATCTCCTGCTCAGAACACGAGGCGGAGAGTCACAATTACCGGGGATGGCGCAATCTCTTGTTACCATTAGAGTTCTTATTGTGAAAAGGCCACGAGCGACCTACATAACCGCCAACTGACTTCCCAAGGCTGCGCAGCCCTCAGATTTCCCTTAAAGGGAACCTCCATTTCAGCATTACCTTGATGTGGGGGTGGGGAGGGGTGGGGGGGTTCCCTTATTTTATAGTGTTATTGCAGTGGGAAGAAGGAATTGATTGAAGAAGAAGGGGAACGTATCGTAAAGCCATTCGGGTTGTAAGCACAGGACCTGGGTTGCTCTGGATCAGCCCCGTGAGTTGCTACGGTGCGGGGACCATGCTCCATGCACCAGGATGTGGCCGCCAGCTCCATAAAAAACATGGATGCTCTTGGGCCGGCATGCATGGTATCACCTATTCCTGTGGTGTTGGTGGCCAGCTCTGCCGCACCAATCCAGGGCAGGTGGCATGCAGAGCCATCCCTAGTGTTCAGGAGAGAATGACAGTCCACCTTCTCCAGACCACCTCCATATCCTGTTTGAGGTGGTGAGGTAGTGGTGGGGGTAGGGTAATGGTGGAGTCCATCGTAGGGTGGTGGTGGTAGGGTAGTGGTAGGTCTGTGGTAGGGCAGTGGTGGGGTCAGTGGTAGGGGAGTAGTGATGGTAGGGTAGTGGTGGTAGCGCTGGTGAGGCAGTGGTGGTGGTAGGTCAGTGGTGGTGTTGGGGATAAGTCAGTGATGAGGGTAGGGTAGTGGTGGTGTCTGTCGTTGGGCAGCGGTGATGGTAAGGTAGTGGTGGTAGCGCTGGTGTGGCAGCAGTGATGGTAGGACAGTGGTGGTATTGGTGGCAGGGCAGTGCTGGTGGTAGGGTAGTGGTGGTGTCTGTGGTTGGGCAGTGGTTGTGGTAGGGTAGTGGTCGTGGTAGGGTAGTGGTGGTATTGCTGGTAGGGCAGTGGTGGTGGTAGGACAGTGGTGGTGGTAGGGTAGTAGTGGTGTCTGTCATTGGACAGTGGTGATGGTAGGTTAGTGGTGGTAGCGCTGGTGGGGCAGTGGTGATGGTAGGACAGTGGTGGTATTGGTGGCAGGGCTGTGGTGGTGGTAGGGTAGTGGTGGTGTCTGTGGTTGGGCAGTGGTCATGGTAGGGTAGTGGTGGTAGCGCTGTTAGGGCAGTGATCATGGTAGGACAGTGGTGGTGTCAGTGGTAGCGCAGTGGATGTGGTAGGGTAGTGGTGGTGTCTGTGGTAGGGCAGTGGTGATGGTAGGATAGCGGTCGTAGTGCTGGTGGGGAAGTGGTGGTGCTAGGGAAATGGTGGGGTCAGTGGTAGGGCAGTGGTGGCATCGGTGGTAGGGCAGTGGTGGTGGTAGGGTAGTGGTGGTGTCTGTGGTTGGGCAGTGGCCATGGTAGGGTAGTGGTGGTAGCGCTGGTGGGGCAGTGGTGGTGTTGGTGGTAGGGCAGTGGTGGTGGTAGGGTAGTGGTGGTGTCTGTGGTAGGGCAGTGGTGTTGGTAGGGTAGTGGTGGTGTCTGTGGTTTGGCAGTGGCCATGGTAGGGTAGTGGTGGTAGCGCTGGTGGGGCAGTGGTGGTAGGGTAGTGGTGGTGGTAGGTTGGTGGTGGTGTCTGTGGTAGGGCAGTGGTTGTGCTAGTGCTGGTGGTGCAGTGGTGGTGGTAGGACAATGGGGGTGTCAGTGGTAGGGTAATGGTGATGTTGATGGTAGGGCAGTGGTGATGGTAGGGTAGTGGTGGTAGAACTGGTGAGGTGATGTTGCTGGTAGGGCAGTGGTCGTAGTAAGGTAGTGGTGGTGTCTGTGGTAGGGCAGTGGTTGTGGTAGGGTAGTGGTGGTAGTGCTGGTGGTGCAGGGTAGTGGTGATGTTGATGGTAGGGCAGTGGTGATGGTAGGGTAGTGGTGGTGTCTGTGGTTGGGCAGTGGCCATGGTAGGGTAGTGGTGGTAGAACTGTTGGGGCAGTGGTGGTATTGGTGGTAGGGTAGTGGTGGTGGTAGAGTAGTGGTGGTGTCTGTGGTAGGGCAGTGGTTGTGGTAGGGTAGTGGTGATGTTGATGGTAGAGCAGTGGTGATGGTAGGGTAGTGGTGGTAGAGCTGGTGAGGCAGTGGTGATGTTGGTGGTAGGGCAGTGGTTGTAGTAGGGTAGTGGTGGTGTCTGTGGTAGGGCAGTGCTGATGGTAGGTTAGCGGTGGTAGAGCTGGTCGGGCAGTGGTGGTGGCAGGGAAATGGTGGGGTCAGTGGTAGGGTAGCGGTGGTGGGACAGCGAGTGGTAAGATCTAATAGCTGTCCAACCCACAACCATCCTGGCAATCTCGACAGGAAGTAGTTAACATCTCAATCGGCTATATCCTCTTTCAAGGGCACCATGAGACTCCAGCCAAGCAGAGTAATGTGTGTCCCCTCGGGGGAACATGTGGTGAGGAGATGACAGACACATGGGAAGATGCAAAATAACTACAGAGCGGGTACAGCCTGCCCCGGAGAATTTCCATCGCTCCCCTCATTAAGAGACCTCGCCAGCCCTGGGCCAAACTCTATCCTTACATGAACACAGCAGGGAGACGGGGAGCCTCCAACCTAATGCACTCCGCTCTCTGCAAATACACAGGACTACAATGTCTCAATGACACGGCACCACGGGATAACCGCACAGTGGCTGAACTACCAAAGTAAGGTGCCCAAAGCAGATTTTGTTCTACCACTTTCCCCCCCCTCACCACCACTATGTTTCTGCCATACTGTGAAGTTATCATATCAAGAACACGCCAATATCATGTGATCAAGTGCAGCTGTCCAGTACACCCGCTATGATATAAAAGTCAGTAACAGAGAACTGACCATAAGCCGTTCTACTTTATTTCTCTTATAGACACTACTGCAAGGCCACCATGCTAGACAGCCTTTTTCAATCCCGGTGGGCCGATGGCTCAGTGGGCCGGTTTCAGTGACAGCCTGTCAAAGTAATGGCTGCATGGCTCGTGCAGCCATTAGGGTAACGGCTGCACGAGCCATGCAGCCATTACTTTGACAGGCTGTCACTGAAACCGGCCCACTGAGCCATCGGCCCACCGGGAAACTCCAGGTAGTCCTGATGGCCAGTAGATGCCTTCTGTCAAGCATGGTGGCCTTGCAGAACTGGGATTTTGAAACTGTTTCTCATGCTGTTGGTGGTCAGTGGAGAAGGACCCCCTAATAATGGTGGTCAGATAAAGCGGCAGATCAAGCGACCACGACTCACGGAACCCCTAGCAAACTCTGGAAGAACCCTAGTGTCCCACGGATCTCTGGTTGGGAAAGGCTGTTACCATGGTGGCCTTGCAGGTCTGGGATTTGGAGACTGATTCTTGCCCTGTTGGTGGTCAGTGGAGAAGGGCCACATTGGGGGTCAGAATAGGCAAAAGATCAAGCAGCCGCTGATCACCGCCCAAGGAACCCCTAGCAATCCCTGGGGGATCTGTAGGGTTCCTGGGTCCCTGGTTGAAAAAGGCTGTCTAGCATGGTGGCCTTGCAGGTCTGGGATTTGGAGACTGATTGTTGCCCTGTTGGTGGTCAGTGGAGAAGGGCCACATTGGGGGTCAGCAGACGCTGATCACCGCCCAAGGAACCCCTAGCAATCCCTGGGGGATCTGTAGGGCTTCTGGGACCCTGGTTGAAAAAGGCTGTCTAGCATGGTGGCCTTGCAGGTCTGGGATTTGGAGACTGATTGTTGCCCTGTTGGTGGTCAGTGGAGAAGGGCCACATTGGGGGTCAGCAGACGCTGATCACTACCCAAGGAACCCCTAGCAATCCCTGTGGGATCTGTAGGGTTCCTGGGACCCTGGTTGAAAAAGGCTGTCTAGCATGGTGGCCTTGCAGTAGTTTGACTTAGCTTAGGCTTTTGTGCCGAAAACTACACGTCGCTCTCTAGTCTTCATACAGTGAAGGATCGTCTCATCTCTCCCCTCCTCCATTCCCAAAAATGCCTTGTATATTCTTTTCAGGGGAGAGGAGGGAAAAGAAAGGGCATGTAAATTCAGGATCTCTCCTTATCCCTTCACAGAACCCCTTGTATTCTATCAAACAAATACAAGGCTTTATGATAATTGATAAGGGCAGAACGCCCCTCAGATTTATCACTGGAGCTCAAGGACATCTTTTTACCGATAAAAGGTGAAGGAGACTTTTTTTTTTGAAGAACGGCTTTGTGGTGGACTATGGTGAGACGTCAGGAACATCGGATTACTGAAGTGTCCACTTTGCCAGCTTTCAGAGTGGAGAGGCGGCTCCGCCAGGAAGGGTTTCTTCTGAAAGTAGCAATTAATAGGAGCTGAAAATCCATCTCTCCGGATCGCACGTAGGGAAGAGCGGCTCCATTATAAATAATAGAGGTAACGGTTTAACACGGAACTCAAACAATGGAAAAGTTTTGGCCTTCAGCCAACTCGCCTGCAGGAGGAATATGGAGGACGACACAACCTGATCATTATCGCGAGTCATCTAATTATTGGAGATAGGTACAAAACCCAACGGAGCGCCGGCGGCGCCGCCATGGAAGGTTCTATACATTCTCTGTATAGAGAGGAGATGTTCTGTCTGCTATCGGTGAGTTTGGTGTTTGCCGGATGATCCACCATGGTGGCCTCAGATCTTGTCCCTCGTTATTTACATATCGTCACCGTGAGTCCCCAGCCGAGGTTTCTCCAATCGCCAACAAATGCCGGGCTCAGATTACAGATATGGAGGATTTTTTTTATATTAGGAGATTAAAGTGGAACTCAACGGCCCCCGGGGATTGTTAAATATCTTCTGTGGCAAGTGACCACATACGTTACGCTGCCTTAACTTAGGGCGCAAGTTCTTTCTGAATACGGAACTTGCGCCCTAATTTACACCATTGTATCTGAATCCGGGCCACTGTATATATGGATAGAGATAGATAGATTTTGATAATGAAAAGTAAGAGAAAGCAGATGTCAAAAAAGTAAAAGAAAAAGATAGATATTAGAGTCTACTAGATAGATAGATAGATAGATAGATAGATAGATAGATAGATAGATAGATAGATAGATAGATAGATAGATAGAAAAGTGAAAAGTGAGAGAAAGTAGATAGTCAATAAAAGAGATAGATATTAGATTTGAATGATTTTGTGAAGTCAGACAGATTGGTCAATAGATAGACAAATATGAGAGTAAACAAACAAAGACAGATAGAGATAGATAGATAGATAATGAAAGACAGAGAGAAAGACAGAAACGTAAGAAAGATACATAGCAGGATCAATAGAATGACAGACCGATAAATAAGTTAATGAAACTGAGATTGGAGGAGAAAGAGATAACAGAGAGTTAATGAAAGAAAGAGAGAATGATAGATAACAGATCGTTAAAAAATATATAAATACTTAGGGCCAGATTCACAAAAGAGATACTCCGTCGTATCCCTGTTTCTATCTATGCGACTGATTCATAGAATCAGTTACGCATAGATAGCCAGAAGATCCGACAGGTGTAATTGTTTTACACTGTCGGATCTTAGGATGCAATACCGCGGCCGCCGCTGGGGGGAGTTTGCGTCGTAAACCAGCGTCGGGTATGCAAATTAGGAGTTACGGCGATCCACGAAGATTTTTCCCGTCGTTACGGCGTCGCAAGTGTTAGATTTCCGTCGCAAAGATAGGGCACCTTTAACATGGTGTAAAAGTACTCCACCATGTTAAAGTATGCCCGTCTTTCCCGCGTCGCTTTTGATTTTTTTTTACATTTTTTAATTTTCCCGGCGTAAGTCTTTTTTTCACGTCGCGATTCAAAAAACTTCGGCGCGTCGTAATTTCGAGCAAAGCACGTCGGGAAATTTGCGACGGGAGCATGCGCAGTACGTCCGGCGCGGGAGCGCGCCTAATTTAAATGGTACCCGCCCCATTTGAATTGGGCCGCCTTGCGCCGGACCTGTTTACGATACACCGCCGCAAATTTCCAGGTAAGTGCTTTGTGGATGGGGCACTAAATTGCGGCGGTGTAACGTAAACTGGAAAAATTGCGGCGGTGTAACGTAAACCGGTTACGTTATGCTGCGCCCGCACTACGTGAATCTGGCCCAGTATAACAGAGAGTGGGAAATATAAATAGTTAAAAAAGTTTTTTAAAAAATGACCAAAAGAGAGAAAAAAAAGGAATAGATAGATAAGGAAAGAAAGAGAGAAAAAAAGAGATAGATAGATAAGGAAAGAAAGAGAGAAGGATTAATGGTTAATGAAAGAAAGATAGAGAAAAGAATAACTATGCCGCATACACACGATCGGATTTTCCAATGAAATTTTTTTTTCCATCGGACTAAAAATTAGAACACGTTATAAATTCTTTCGATGGAAAAAAATCAGATGGGAAATTCTGATCGTCTGTGTGGAATTCCGTCGGAGAGAAATCCACGCATGCTCAGAATCAAGCCGACGCATTGAACTTCATTTTTCTCGGCTCGTCCTAGTGTTTTACGTCACCGCGTTTTGGACGGTTGGAATTTAGTCTGACAGTGTGTGGGCAAGACAAGCTTGAATGGAATTCTGATGAAAAAATCCATCGGATTTTAGACCATTGCATACTCCGATCGTGGGTAGGCGGCATAATAGGCACTTATAGATAGTTGAGAAAATAGATAAATACTTACAGTAATGAAAGAGAGAGAAAGATAAAGACATAAATAATAGAAAGATAGATAGATAGATATAGTGATAGACATATAGATAATGGGGCAGATCCACAAAGAGAGTACGCCGGCGTATCTACTGATACGCCGGCGTACTTTCAAATTACCCAAGTTGTATCTTTAGTTTGAATCCTCAAACCAAGATACGACGGCATCTGGGTTAGATCCGACACGTACGCCTTCGGATCGCAGATGCAATACTTCGGCGTCCGCTGGGTGGAGTTCGCGTCGTTTTCCACGTCGGGTATGCAAATTTGCTTTTTCCGACGATCCACGAACGTACGCGCGGCCGTCGCCTTCTCTTACGTCGTCTCTAGTAGGCTTTTTCCGGCGTATAGTTAAAGCTGCTGTTTTGCGGCGTATAGTTAGACTTGCCATGTTAAGTATGGCCGTCGTTCCCGCGTTTCAGTTTAATTTTTTTTTTTGCGTAAGTCGTCGGTGAATCAGGATGGACGTAATTCACGTCTATGTTAAAAAAAATGACGTCCTTGCGACGTCATTTAGCGCAATGCACGGCGGGAAATTTAGGGACGGCTCATGCGCAGGTTCATTCGGCGCGGGGACGCGCTTCATTTAAATGAAACACGCCCCCTAATCGCCAATTTGAATTACGCGCCGTTACGCCGCCAGAGATAGACTACGCCGCCGTAACTTACGGTGCAAAATCTTTAAGGATTCGAACTAAAGCCAGGGTGCAGATCTCTGTGGATCTGCCCCAATGGATAGATAGATAGATAGATAGATAGATAGATAGATAGATAGATAGATAGATAGATAGATAGATAGATAGATAAGGAAAGACAGAGAGAAGGATTAATAGTTAATGAAAGAAAGATAGAGAAAAGAATAACTAATAGGCACCTATAGATAGTTGAGAAAATAGATAAATATTTATTGAAAGAGAGAGAAAGATAGAACAATAAATAATAGATAGATAGATAGATAGATAGATAGATAGATAGAAGAAAAGTCATATGCGAAGTGATAGACAAATAGAGACTTTGAAACTTTTGAATTGTCTAGCACAAGTTTGGAAGAAGACCTGAAGACCACCACGGAAGTTCTCAGGAATTCTTCCGCCGTGGACTCGGCTCTCCTGGCGCTCGGCCTCCTCTTACAAGGATTCTTGGAGAGCGGCGGGCGGATTGCGGCCAGGACTGTCCCCGGAGCCGGGCTCTCCTCACACAGATGTCTCTATAGAAAGTGTCTGTAATAGTTGGCGAGCCAGCCAGGGCCGGGCAGAGAGTGAGCAGAACAGGCAGATGTGATTTGTGTGAAGGGCACAATGACTCGCCATCCAAGCAGAGTAATGTGCCCCCCCCCTCCCCCACCCCCCGGGGAACATGTGCTGAGGATGTGACAGACACACAAAATGATGTGGAATAATCCGGAGGATGGCGCTCACCAGCTTCTCCCGCTGGGGGAATGTCCCGCATCCATTGTCCTAGACTGATAATGGCCGGCCACAGGAGGAACTCCGGGCGAGGACCTCCGCGCCGGCCATATGGACAGACACTTAAAGGCCAACACCACTTACAACTGATATTCCGCTTGTGTGCCGCCGCCTGAAGCCGAATCACATACTGTCTGTGAATGTCAAGGACTCCAGATGTCCTCCCAGAATGTTCCAGATCTGCCACAAAGTGGTGTCCTGACCCTGCGATGGGTTCTCTCCATCAAGAAACACGTGGGGGGGGGGGGGCATCTTAATAGCATCATGGGCACCTGGGCAAAGTAATACACCGGGGCCCCCACCAGATGGCCCCAATTTACACACCTACTCCCAAGAATTAAATTCTGAGTAGTGGATACAATGAATCATATTTTTATTATTACTTTCTATAAAATTGATTTAAAACAATAAGAAAACGCCATGAATCTAAGACTAATCTACACAAAGGGCCCAGTACAGGTTCCGGGACACAACCATCCTGGGACACAATCGCTCCGGGACACAACCGCTCCAGGACACAAACATCCCGGGACACAATCATTCTGGGACACAACCATCCCGGGACACAACCGCTCCGGGACACAACCATCCCGGGACACAACCATCCCGGGACACAACCATCCCGGGATACAACCGTCCCGGGACACAACCACTCCAGGACACAACCATCCCGAGACACAAACACTCCGGGACACAACCATCCGGGACACAACCATCCTGGGACACAACCATCCTGGGACACAACCGTCCAGGGACACAACCACTCGGGGACACAACCATCCCGAGACACAACCCCCCCGGGACACAACCATCTCAGGACACAACCATCCCGGCAAACAACCGCTCCGGGACACAACCATCCCAGGACACAACCATCCCGGGACACAACCATCCCGGGAAAGCTTGAAGGGCCGCAGGATGTGCACCAGGGCTCTACATGATACATGAAAATTTTGATTTTGCCTGGAGTTCCACTTTAAGGTAAACAGCCTGAAATTGATAACTTTTAATGCGGTTCCGTCGCTTGTCGGACGGCCTTTGCCGCTCACCGATTGGCTGCCGGGGAATAGCTCTGTAAATCCTCGCGGGGTGATAATTCCTAATTTCTATGTATGACAATTTATCTCCATCTCGGCGCTTCCTCGGCAGACCGCCGGTAAGTCCTCCACCCCCCTGCTGGAAGCGGAAGCTCCTCATTAATCCGTAATCCCCTCTCTCTGCCCCGGCCGCATCCAATTCCGCCGCCGTTACGTTTTTTTTTTTTTTTTCGAAAATAGAAGGGATCTGCGTAATCTCTGACAAAACCAGACAGGTCCACTTAGGAATTCATCAAGGTATGGAAAAATCTGCGAAGCTGACCCCGCCGGCGCCACCACCGCCGCAAACCGCGATTTTCTTTCCTGGCGGGAAGATGGAGGCTAAGGAGACGAATGTGAAGAACGAAGGGGCGGCGATTGATTCTTGGCAAGGCTTCCCCGCCAAGATGGCTGATGATAAGACGGAAGAATCGTTGGGATAGTGAGAGAGGAGGAGAGATACGGTGCGGGAGATCAGGAGATAAATGCTTTGTCTGTTTTCGGAGCCAGATAGGTCATTTCAGACATCGGATCCTGCAGATAAAATATGGAACCAACAACCAGCGAGGGCCCAAGAGCACCCGAGGCCAAAGTGCACCCGGCCCGGGTTTGATCAGCCTTGGAGACCGGGCTTGGTCAGCCTTGGAGACCGGGCTTGGTCAGCCTCCCAGCGAAGGGTTAATGCGCTCTCCTCCCGCTCTCTTCCAGGGACAAGTGACTAATTGCACCCGGCCGGACCGGTGAGATTTCCCAGCCGAGCAGCCAAAAGCTCACACGGTGCTGACGGGATGATTAAGTGGCCAGCACTGCCCAGGGGCACAGTCCTGCCAATGGTGTGCCAGCCTTCCAGCCTCGCCCCCAGGTTGTGCCTCAACACGTACCACCCCGCCGTCGTCTGGAAATGTCGCCGCTGTCAGTGAATGTGGTGCACCAGACGGGGAATGTTGATGTGTCTGTGGGGGGGGGGGGGCTGGGACAGGACTTGGGACGCCACAGTGACCAAATCGTCTGTGGGATGTAATTATAGGAGGAAAAAAAGTTTGTGCTGATGGGGGGGGGGGGGGAGAGAGGGGAAGAGAGAGAGGGGGGAGAGAGGGAAGAGAGAGAGGGGGAGAGGGCAGGAGAGAGAGGGAGACGGGAGAGGGAGGGAAGAGAGAGAGAGGGGGAGACGGGAGAGAGGGAAGAGAAAGAGGGGGAGGGAAGGAGAGAGGGGAGGAGGGAGAGGGGAGAGAGAGAGGGGAGGAGGGAGAGAAGGGGAGAGAGAGAGAGCGTGGAGGAGGCAGAGGAAGAGAGAGGGGGAAGAGAGAGTGGAGGAGTGAGAGGAGGAGAGAGAGGGGAGGAGGGAGAGGAACATATAGAAGGGAGAGAGAGGAAGAGAGGAGGAGAGTGGAGGAGGGAGAGGGGAAGAGAGGAGGAGGGAGAGGGGAAGAGAGGAGAGGAGGAGAGGGGAGGAGGGAGAGAGAGAGAGCAAGGAGGGAAAGGGAGAGGGGAGCAAAGAGAGGAAGAGAGGGGGGAGAGAGAGAGGCAAGAGAGAGGGGGGAGAGAGAGAGGGAGAGGTGATGAGGAGGAGAGAGGGAAGAGAGAGAGAGGGAGACGGGAGAGAGAGAGAGAGAGGGAGAGGGGAGAGAGAAGGAAGAGAGGGAGAGAGAGAGAAGAGAGAGAGAGGGGGGAGAGGGGAGTAGAGAGGAGGGAGAGAGAGAGAGAGACAAGGGGGAGGAGGGAGAGGAACAGATAGAAGTGTGAGAGAGAGGGGGGAGAGGGGATGAGGGAGAGGGGGGGGAGAGCGAGGAGAGAAAGAGAGAGGGGGAGACAGGGGGATGAGAGAGAGAAGGAGAGAGAAGGGGTAGAGGGGAGGAGGGAGATGGAGCGGGGAAGTAGAAAAAGAAGGGAGGATAGCGAGAGGGAGAAGGGGAATGAAATGGAGAAAAAAGGGAAGAGTCAGAAGGGGAGAGAGTTGGAGGTAGAGACAGAGAGGGAGGGGGGAGAGAGAGAAAGAAAATATAACAGAAGGAGAATTAAAAACCCTTTACTTGGACCCCCCCCCATCCCTCCTCACCCTCCAAAACTGTCCTAGAGCTACAGACACAAGTCGGGTTCCGCATGCGAAACGCGTGAACATTTTCTTCTGCTTTCAGGTACATTTCCAGCCAGGTGACGGCTGAGCCGGGAAAGTGTCATTATCGGAGCAAACAAATGATTGAACAACCCAGGAAGAAAGTGTTCCTTTCAGAGGATTTCTTTGTCTTTTGAAAGGGAAGCTGTAATGTGTTTTCACCCCGCGCCTCATTCCTCCGACAATGGGGAGCTTTTCATTGAAAATAAAAAATGAATATTTGATGTTCCGTATTTCCATTATAACCAACACACACTGATCTGTAGTCCTTCCCTCTAATACAAGCGTCCCCCAGCCTATCAGTACGAAGGCCACATTCTATATTTTCTATATATATACTGTATATGCCAGACAAATAAGAATTCCTATCGAGATCCCCCTTAGATAGGAGTCCCCTTCATAGTCCCATCTACATCTGAGCCCCTATCAGAGTCCCCCCATACATCAAGGTTCCCATGGGAATCCCTGTTACTTCTGGGTTCCTATCAGAGTCCACCCTTAAATCAGCCCCCCCCCCTTATATCGGGATCCCCATCACAGTCTCCCCTTACATTAGTGTCCCCATCAGAGTCCCCCTTACCACAGGGTCCCCATCAGATTCTACCCTTAAATCAGAGTCCCCCTTACATTAGAGTCCCCAAAGTCTACCTTACTTTGGGGTTCCTATCGGAGCCCCCCCTTACATTAGAGTCCCCATCAGAGTCCACCCTTAAATCAGTGTCCCCCTTATATCTGGGTCACTATCAGATTTTCCATTACATCACAGTGTACATCAAAGCATCCACTTACATCAGGGTCCCCATCAGAGTCTGCCCTTAAATCAGAGTCCCCCTTACATCAGGGTTCCCATTAGAGTCCCCCCTTACATTAGGGTCCACATCAGAGTCCCCCTTACATCAAGGTGCACATCAGAGTGCCTCCTTACATCAGGTTCCCCATCAAAGTCCCTGTTACATTGGGGTCCCTATCAGGGTCCCCCCTACATTAGAGTCCCCATCAGAATCAGCCCTTAAATCAGAGTCCCCCTTTCATTAGGGTTCCCATCAAAGTCCTCCCTTACAACAGCGCCCCGATCAGAGTCTACCCTTAAATCAGAGCCCCCCCCTTAGATCAGGGTTCATATCAGAATCCCAACTTATATCAGGGTTCCCTTCAGAGTCCACCATAAATCACAGTCCCTCTTACATCAGAGTCCTTATCAGAATTTCCCTTGACATCAGGGTCCCCCCCATCAGAATCTACCCTTAAATCAGAGTGCACCTTGCATCAGGGTCCACATCAGAGCCCCACTCCCTTACATTAGGGTCCTTATCAAAGTTACGCTTACATCAGGGTGCACATCAGAGTCCCCCTTACATCAGGGTCTCCAACAGAGTTTACCTTTATATTAGGGTTCCTATCATAGTCCCCCTTACATCAACGTCCCCATCAAAGTTTTCCCTGGCATCGGGGTCCCCAATGGAGTCTACCCTTAAATCAGAGTCCCCCTTGCATCAGGGTCCATATCAGGGTCCTCCTTATCACCGTAAAAGCTGCTCATTTTAATTTTCAATCAGTGCGGGTACGCCACTGAGGGAACGCCACTGACCCTGTGGGCCGGATAAAAAAATCATGTAGGGGCCGGATGTGGCCCACGGGCCGTAGTTTGGTCCCAATCTCTCACTTAGCCTCCTGATCAATCCGGCCACACGTTTTAGCGCACGTTGCCACAACTTACAAGAGTGAACGGGCCCTCAAATTTAAACTGTGACCCCCCCCCCCCGTCCCACGCCGCGACCTCGCCAGCTCTCCTCAAATTTTTTTTTTCACATTCACGACGCCATAATATTTGTGAATTATTTGTGACACTTTTGTGTCCGCCATTATCCCCGCGCTCCGCTTCTCTTGTTTTGACTTCTATCAAACGCTCGCCGTCCGCCTGAAAAGGATTGTCTGGCGCTGGATGTCCCCGCAGACCGTTTTTTCATGGTACCTTTGAGAGAATTACATTTCCAAATCCCTGTGTGACCGTGTTCGCTCTCTTTTCTGACAACCCCCCCGAGGATATCAACATCTAACATTCTCCTGGCTCTCTCCTGTCTGGATAATGTCTCACTTATCCTTCCGCGCTCGCACCCACTGCGCTAAAGTTCAGCTCGAGTCGGAAAGGAATATATTTTCAGGGCTCGCAATAACCGCCGCTTAAAGCTTAACTCCGGGGGAACAAAAATGGTTCTATAAATACGATTATTTATCAGGCGCAAAGAATGGAAATCCAGTCGGTGAGCACCAAATGCCTTTGCAAACTCAGATATTACAAATATAAAAGTAGCAGTGACATCATCGCAGGGCTGTACATAGCCTGTGCAGAGGGCAGAGCTGTGGGAGGGGCCCAGCAGGCTCCACCCACCACAGAAAGCTACAGGAGAGGGCGGAGGTAAGACCAGTCCTCCTGCACAAGGAGAGGGAGCAGAGCTGTGGGAGGGGCTACACAGGCTCCACCCATGACAAAAACCGACAGGGGGCGGAGACAAGATCAGTCTCCCTGCTCAAGGAGAGAGAGCAGAGCTGTGGGAGGGGCTAATCAGGCTCCACCCATGACAGAAAACTACAGGGGGTGGAGACAAGTCCAGTTACCCTGCATAAGTATTGAGAGCAAAGCTGTGGGAGGGGCTAACCAGGCTCCACCCATGACAGACAACTACATGGGGTGGAGACAAGACCAGTCACCCTGCACAAGGAGAGAGGGAGAGCAGAGCTGTGGGAGGGATTTATCAGGCCCCACCCACTTAATAAAACTATAGGGGGTGGAGACAAGACCAGCCACCCTGCACAAGGAGAGAGAGCAGAGCTGTGGGAGGGGCCAGCAGGCTCCACCCACTACAGAAAGCTACAGGAGAGGGCGGAGATAAGACCAGTCCTCCTGCAGAAGCAAAGTGATCAGAGCTGTGGGAGGGGCTAATTATGCTCCACCCATGACAGAAAACTACAGGGGGTGGAGACAAGACCAGTCCTCCTGCACAAGGAGAGAGATCAGAGCCATGGGAGGGGCTAATTATGCTCCACACACTACAGAAAGCTACAGGAGAGGGTGGAGACAAGACCAGTCCTCCTGCACAAGGAGAGAGATCAAAACTGTGGGAGGGGCTAATTATTCTCCACCCATGACAGAAAACTACACGGGGTGGACACAAGACCAGTCACCCTGCACAAGGAGAGAGGGAGAGCAGAGCTGTGGGAGGGGCTCATCAGGCTCCACCCATGACAGAAAAGTACAGGAGGCTTTGGTCAACCTGCAGAGCTGGTCCAGGCTATGGCCAGACCCAGATGTATGGCTACAATGTATAAGTTATATATAGATGTGGGTACAATGTATATGTTATATATAGATGTGGGTACAATGTATATGTTATATATAGATGTGACTACAATGTATAAGTTATATATAGGTGTGACTACAATGTATAAGTTATATATAGGTGTGACTACAATGTATAAGTTATAAATAGATGTGGATACAATCTATATGTTATATATAGATGTGGATACAATGTATAAGTTATATATATAGATGTGGATACAATGTATAAGTTATATATAGATGTGGATACAATCTATATGTTATATATAGATGTGGATACAATGTATAAGTTATATATAGATGTGGATACACTGTATATGTTATATATAGATGTGGATACAATGTATATGTTATATATAGATGTGGATACAATGTATAAGTTATATATAGATGTGGATACAGTGTATAAGTTATATATAGATGTGGATACAGTGTATATGTTATATATAGATGTGGGTACAATGTATAAGTTATATATAGATGTGGATACAATGTATATGTTATATATAGATGTGGATACAGTGTATATGTTATATATAGATGTGGATACAATGTATATGTTATATATAGATGTGGATACAATGTATAGAATTGTCCTTCCAGTTATCACTCCCCCCTCTCAGGTCTCCATCTTCCCACAATCATATCTTCCGGAGGCATTGCCGAAACAAAAAGCTCCCGCTAGGGCCCTCGTCCTGCCATATAAGTCAATGTACGCGGGAGACGCTAACCTCTAAATAAAATGACATTTAACGCTGCAGAATCTTGTAATAAGGAAACCATAACAAATTATGCGGAGCTGTACATTTTATGGGGCAATTATACTCAAACGACCCAAGAAGATTGCAGTTAGTGTCAAGACACAGCACAGGAAATATTAGACAGTTGCTGGGAGCGGTGCGGAGTGGGTGAAATATGGAGACTCCAACCAGAACCGGACTTCAGGGAGAACTTCTACCTGAAATCACCATTTCACTAAGGAATGGAGGTCGACGTGCGAAAACACTGTGTGACTTCCTTCTTGTCTCGGGAAGATCTCCTTAAAGCCAAAAAAATGTAATCTCTTTCCTCTTGCAGAAGACTAACTACAGGCGCTACTTCTTATAGCGAATACGGTCAGGTGGGGGCGGAGTCAGGAAAGCCGAGGACAGGAAATAGCGTTGTCTGATTTTTAGATCAGTCTTGGTTTGTGTTGGTATATTGGTAGGTGTCAGACATCAGATGACCTCTCTGACCCCCGACTCTCAGGATAAAGAGTCAGACTCCAGGAAGGTAAACAAGGCCAAAGAGAGGAAACTCTCCTTCAATAATAAGTAATCCCGTCCAATCAGAGGACTGAATGTCCAGACTGTTGGATTAGAACAACCATGACAGGTTCTCATTATATGGAAAGAACCCCTTCCTATTTTACTTCCTTCCCTAATATCCTTTCTCTGTTCTTTCTTCCCTTCCTTCCTTCCTTCTCTCCCTCCCTTCTTTAATTGCTTCCTTCCTCTCTCCCTTCCTTCCTTCTTCTCTTCCTCCCTTCATTCCTTTCTTCCTCTTCTTATTTCTTTTTTCCTTCCTTCCTCTACTTCATTTATTTCTCTCATTCCTTCCCTCATTTCTACCTTCCCTTCTTCCATCTGCCCTTTCTCTGTCCTGTCTTCCCTTACTTCCTTCCTTCATTCCTTCTTCTCTTTCCTTCCTTCTGTCCTTTCTCTGTTCTGTCATTCCTTTCTTCCTCTCCTCCTTTATTTTCTTCCTTCCTTCCTCTCCTTCCTCTTGTTTCTTCCTTCCTACCCTCTGCCCTATCTCTGTTCTGTCTTTCCTTCCTTCCTTCTTATCTTCCTCCCTTCTTTCCTTTCATTCTTCCTTCCTTCCTCTCCTTCTTTTCTTGTCTTCCTTCCTTCCCTACCTCCATCTGCCCTTTCTCTGTTCTGTCTTCCCTTCCTTCTTCTCTCCCTCCCTTTCTTTCTTCATTCCTTCCTTCCTTCCTCCTATCCTTTCTCAGTTCTGTCATTCCTTCCTTCCTTTCTCTCTTTCCTTCCTTCCTCTCGTTTCTTCCTTCCTCCCATCTGCTCTTTCTCTGTTCTGTCTTCCCTTCCTTCTTCTCTCCCTTCCTCCCTTTCTTCATACATCTCCTTCCTTCCTTCTATCCTTCACTCCCTTCTTTTCTTCCTCATTTCTTCTGTTTCCTTCTTTCTGTCCTTTGTCTGTTCTGTCTCCCCTTCCTTCCTTCCCTCTTCTCACCCTTCCTCCCTTCTTTCCTTCTTCTCTTCCTCCCAACCATCTGCCCCTTCTCTGTTCTGTCTTCCCCTACTTCCTTCCCTTTTCTCTCCCCCCTTCCTTTCTTCATTCCTTCCCTTCCTACCTTTCCTTCCTATCTTTCTTCCTCTCTTTCCTTCCTTCCTCTCCTTCTTTCCTTTCTCTCCTTCCTTCCCTCCTTGTTTCTTTCCTTCTTCTCGTTACTCCCTTCCTTCCCTCTGCCCTTTCTCTGTTCTGTCTTCCCTTCCTTCTTCCTTCCTTCCTCTGCTTCCTTCTTTTCTTCCTCCTTTCCTCTGCTTCCTTCCTTTCTTCAGGCCACATTGGCCATAAGTACGAAGACACGATTGGCCGGGAGGTGAAGCGGCAACCGACGGGACATTGAGGAGACAGAAGGGGGAGGCCGCAGCCGTGACCTGGATGGGGTAAGTACCGATCGATCGGTGAGCGAGCATGCGACGGGGGGGTAGATGGCTTAGGTATGTTTGCCGCCCCCCAACCGATGGGACCCACCAGCCGCCACTGCTCTGATGTAAGGGGGACTCGGAGGAGGACCCCAATGTGAGAAGGACTCTGATAAGGACCCTAATATTAGGGGGACGCTAATGGGGATTTTTTTGGCCTTCAAATATTTGTGACAAATATTATGCGGCTCTCATACTGAAATGATTTTGGGACTCGTGATCTAAATAAAAATGACATTTAATGATGGTAATGGGCACAGAGCTGCATTTATTTGGGGTGAGGGGTGGGGTGAGGGGTGGTGTTGGGTGTATTTGGTCCCATAAATGGGGACAGTTGGGAAAACAATAAAGCAGCCAGTCTGGAGGCACAACCGCCAGCTTAGTCAGCAACTCATTTTTCCACCCGCCTGACACAGGGAGGAAAACAAAATCCAGATCTGCAAATATTGAAACAGTCAGAAGATCAAAGTTTGTTACGAAAGACGCAGTGCGAGCAAACACAGAGTCCGGACCGCGGCAAGCCAGTTATTTGTGCTACTGCGGCCTCGAGGCCAGCCCGCAAATTGGGCACCGCGTCCTGCGAGGCGAAGCGCGGGGAGGGGGGGGGCTGATTCTATCCATCCATGGCTGCGGCAAACAAATTGGACCGAACGTCCCCAATTTTTTTACAAACAACAAGATTGGAAATATTTGTCCCCGGCCAATCACAGCGCTCACATGACATGGGCTGTGTTGGCCTTGGTGCGTTTTGGGAATGCGCACAAAATCGCAAGCTTTCCAATACACGTAGAGAAACGCGCTGCCATTTAGCAGGTGCGCAATGCAAGCGCATACGCGCACCACGCGGTTCGGTGCAGCATGCCGGAACGTGCGAAAAATGCGCAGAAATGTGCCCTGCTTGGTGGCACCCGTAGGTATAAACCAAGCCTAACCCTACTCTTATGTCGCGTACACACAACCGTTTTTCATGATGCAATTTTTTTAATTGGTCGTGAAAAAACGGGCGCGTGTAGGCTCCAGAGCTCGACGAGAGAAATTTAGAAACTGCTCTATTTTTTTCTCGTCGTTTTTCATGTCGTGAAAAACGGTTGTGTGTATGCTTTAACGAGGGGGGGGGGGGAACGCGCATGCTCAGAAGCAGGTTATGAGAAAGGGAAATTAGCATAAGCAGCACAAAGCATAAGGAAACGTTTGCGGTGGTTGTATTTAGTGATTTTTTCTTACAGTCCCCTGGTTTTAATTGGACGTGTTCTGCTCTGAATTTTCACTTCCACAGCCCCCCCCCCCCCCCCGACATATAAAAAATTGGAATGTAACGTGTGTGTTATCCCAGGACCCCGGCGCTTCCCTTTTATAGGCATATGTGAAGATTTCAAAGTCTGACTCTGCTACAACGTATCTGTGAGCGGCTCAGGAGCGGCCCCGGGTGCCCCCTCCTCCCCCCACCCCCCCTGCGCTGGAAGTGATTGCGTTGGCACAGCTCGCCGTACGGACGGTCACAGCTGAGTCGTCTGGCAGAGCGACGGGAAACCAAAATATGAAACCGACGAGGAGGCCATCTGCAGCGCGGCCCAGACCCAGCCTGGTGCAAGGAGCGCGATTGTTCTGGGCGCTGGCTGCGCTTCAACCAGCCGCCGTCAGCTTTTATGTGAAGAACAGAAAGCAGAAATGACACATGGAACCCGGAGGAAGCCTTTAATTTCCATCCCATAATTACAGACATGTGGCCCTTCACAGCGCATTCCTCTCTGGCCCCCAGAGCTCGCAATCTAACGTCCCCACAAGACTGTACATTGTGTATCTTTAGGGGCCCCGTAGCAACATTACGTGTATCGTAAGACCAACATTTTATTGGCTTCCTGACCACCATACTTCTTTGAAGCTCATTCAAACCATCAAACCATGGACTGACTACCATATTTCTTTGAAGCTCAAACCGTGGACATTGTTGGGTGACCCCCTGTTATCATAAGGTCGAGTTGTACATTATACAGTGGAACCTTGGATTGCGAGTAACGCGGTTAACGAGCGTTTCGCAATACGGGCAATGTATTTTGAAAAATCCTAACTCGGTTTGCGAGTGTTGTTTCACAACACGAGCAGGATTCAGGACAAAGCGGTGTGCAGTACCGCGTTTGGCCTGAGGTGGGGGGGGGCGCCAGAGCCGATCGGAAAGACTCGTAAATACTATGTTTCCGAGCCTTTCCCGAGGTTTGCCGAGGTCAGCAGAACTGTCCTCGGGCCTTTCCAGCCATTTCCGAGGCTCTCTGGCGCCCCCCGCCTCTGGCCGCATGCGGTATTGTATGCCATTGAAGTCAATGCAGAAAGAATTATTTTCGTTTCTATTGACTTTTATGGGGAAACTTGCTTTGATATGCGAGTACTTTGGATTACGGGCATTCTCCTGGAACGGATTATGCTCGTAATCCGAGGTTCCACTGTATTTTAGAACCATGACTATGATTATGGAGTTGCCCCAACTTTGTGGCTATGGCATCCTCTGCTTCTCTTGGAGGACTTTCCACAATTTTTTTGAGGGGGTGTCTTTCCGAATTTGTACTATTTGTGAGGTCAGGTATTGATATTGGATGAGAAGACCTTGTTCACTGTTAGTTTTCCGTTTCATTCAGTACGGTTGAGGTCCAAAGGCGTTCAGTAGGGTTGAGGTCCAAAGGTCAAAAGTTGTTCATTAGGGTTGAGGTCCAAAGGTGTTCATTGGGGTTGAGGTTCAAAGGTGTTCATTAGGGTTGAGGTCCAAAGGTGTTCATTAGGGTTGAGGTCCAAAGGTGTTCATTAGGGTTGAAGTCCAAAGGTATTCAGTAGGGTTGAGTTCCAAAGGTGTTCATTAGGGTTGAGGTCCAACGGTGTTCATTAGGGTTGAGGTCCAACAGTGTTCATTAGGGTTGAGGTCCAAAGGTGTTCATTAGGGTTGAGTTCCAAAGGTGTTCAGTAGAGTTGAGGTTCAAAGGTGTTCAGTAGGGTTGAGGTCCAAAGGTGTTCAGTAGGGTTGAGGTCCAAAGGTGTTCAGTAGGGTTGAGGTCCAAAGGTGTTCAGTAGGGTTGAGGTCCAAAGGTGTTCAGTAGGGTTTAGGTCCAAAGGTGTTCAGTAGGGATGAGATCAGGGCTCTGTACAAGACACTTGAGTTCCTCCACACCAAATTGGTCACGGCATGTTTTTATGGAGCTGGCTTTGTAAACGGGGGGGGGGGGGGGGGGCACAATCATGGTGGAACAGAAAAGGGTCTTCACCAAACTGTTATCAAAAGGTTGGAATATCACAGTTGTCTATAAAAAGAGTCCCCTAGGTCATCCAAGGCCCCATGAATTCATTTATAGGGCTCGTTTTTCATTCACATATCTCTGGAACTTCTCAGGACACTCAAGTTCCTCCACACCAAACCGTGAAAACCATGTCTTTATGGAGCTGGCCAACTACAACAGCCTCCCCTCTGCTAGGAAGACTTTCCACTAGATTCTGAAGGGTGTCTGTGGGAATTTGTGAGGTCCGGTAATGATGTTGGATGAGAAGACCTAACTCACACGTTGGGCTTCACGTTGGGCAACACAACAAATTCCTGGCTCCCTATTGGTATTTCAATTCATCCCAAAGGTAGGGTAGAAGTCAGGACTCTGTGCAGGAGCCGCAGTTTTCAAAGATTCCCCCTCCCTCTTCAGGGTTCTGCCGAACGGTCGTTCCCCGCACTCGACATCCTAATATGTCTCAGTAGAAAGAAACAAAGCTGTGCTGAGCCAAAGGAGAAAACCAGAAACACTCACATGTTAGAGATTATCCCGGCTGCAGCGCCTGTGATTTATTGGCCCACATGTTCTTAACCGTTTCGCTCTGGATAAAGTCAAGTACACGCAGGTGGCATTTAACGCGCTCTTCAATCATGTCTGCCGACAATTTACTCCCCGTCCCCAAATTCCTGCCAAAAGGGCCGCCCTTGAGAGTTGCTTGGCCGCGTGACGCTAAATGATTTTGCAGCAACAGGCCAGGACCTCGAAAAACCCTGAGGGGCGACTCCGGCCAAACCGATTAATAGGCAGTTAAAACACCTGGACAGGAACTGGCTGCCAAAGATGGCGGACTAAACCTTTAGACCCCATTCACAGCACGCGTGTTTCCGCTCGTGGCGTTTTTTTTTTTTTTAGGGGATTCTTTACGCGTTTCTGCACCTCACGTTATTTACTTGAATGGTCTTCCCCTTTGTGAGGCAAATATGTGCGACAAGTGCGCCAAAGAAGCTCCAGAACCTTTACGGGCATCGAGCGTCACGTGTTCATAGTGCGTCTGCTAAACGTGATTGGACTGCCATTAACAATTAGACATGTTTTGTTCTAAATTCGTTTTTTTTACGAATTTTTGAAAAATTAGTTAATTTGGAAATTTCAGAGTTACCAAAAACCCGTTTAACAAATTTTTCCAAACATTCGTAAATTCGAACATTCGTGATTTTGGAAGTTCGAAAATTCGATACCGTATATACCTGAGTATAAGCCGAGTTTTTCAGCACATTTTTTGTGTGCTGAAAATGCCCCCCTCCAGTTATACTCGAGTCAACTTTTTGCGCCTGATTTCATGGATTTTAGGGACCCGGGACTGGCCGGTCGTAGGTCCCCTGGACTCCAAACTTGGCACACATATAGCCACACTCTTCCTCTACAAGTGTGCAAACTTTTCTGTCTAGGGGACCTATGGCTGGGGAGCACCGATTTTTCAAAGCCGGGCACCCCGTCCATAGACTCCTATGTTAAACGTAAGTCTAGTCATGGGCACAGTGAGGCATGGGCACAGTGAGGCATGGGCACAGTGAGGTATGGGTACAGTGAAGCATGGACACAGCGAGGCATGGGCACAGTGAGGCATGGACACAGTGAGGTATGAGTACAGTGAAGCATGGACACAGTGAGGCATGGGCACAGTGAGGCATGGGCACAGTGAAGCATGGACACAGTGAGGCATGGGCACAGTGAGGCATGGACACAGTGAGGCATGGGCACAGTGAGGCATGGGCACAGTGAAGCATGGACACAGTGAGGCATGCAGATGGACACCCTAGGCTTATACTCGAGTCAATACGTTTTCCCAGTTTTTTGTGGTAAAATTAGGTGCCTCGGCTCATATTCGGGTCAGCTTATCCTTGAGTATATTTTTCAAAGCCGGGCACCCCTTCCATAGACTCCTATGTTAAACGTAAGTCTAGTCATGGGCACAGTGAGGCATGGGCACAGTGAGGCATGGACACAGTGAGGCATGGGCACAGTGAGGCATGGACACAGTGAGGCATGCACACAGTGAGGTATGGGTACAGTGAAGCATGGACACAGTGAGGTATGGGTACAGTGAAGCATGGGCACAGTGAGGCATGGGCACAGTGAGGCATGGGCACAGTGAAGCATGGACACAGTGAGGCATGCAGATGGACACCCTAGGCTTATACTCGAGTCAATACGTTTTCCCATTTTTTTGTGGTAAAATTAGGTGCCTCGGCTTATATTCCGGTCGGCTTATACTCGAGTATATACAGTAATTCAGAAATTCGAAAATCCGGAAATATGGAAATTCTAAAATTCAGACATTCGTAAAATCGGAAATTCGAAATCGGGAAATTTTTAATCCAAAAATCCGGAAATTCAGAAATTTGAAAATCCAAAAATAAGAACGAAAATTCAAAAGAAAAAAAATCCGAAAATAAGAACGAAAATCCAAAAATTTGAAAACCCGAAAATAAAAAAATCTTAAATAACAACTAATAATAACTTAACTATTAAATTATAGGTATTGAACTTTTCTTTCAATGTCAGTGAATGTAACGAATACGAGTTTATCTGAAGTTACAAACGATCCGAAATAAGGAATGCCGCATCTAAACCAATGGAACGTAATAAATTATTAATAATAATAAATAACAGTAATAAAAACTTTTTTTATTATTAATTTGCTTAATTCGCTCCCTTCAGTGTGTTTAGATGTTGTTATTTTGGATAATTTGTAACTTCGGATAAATTCGTAATTCGTTGCGTTCAGCCAAATTTGAAAAGAAATTCCAATACTACATAATATAATTTAAAAGTTATTATTAGTTAGTTTCGTATTTTTTAAATTTTCGAATTTACGGATTTTCGAATTTAGGAATTTTTTCATTTACGAATTTTCGAACTTTTTGAATTCATAAATTTACGAATTTTCAAATTTTTACATAAATTTCGAATGAATAAATTTACGTAAATTTGAAAATTCGTAAATTCATAAATTCAAAATGACGTCAATTTGAACATTCTAATTTACAAATTTAGATCAAAACGAATGACAAAAGACTTAACTAAAATGAAAACGAATTTTTCGGCGATGCACATCTATCGCCAATTTACGACATCGCAAAGCGCAATGCGCGTTTTCTGCATGTTCCCTGTGCGTTTTGTAGCGCATTCAGGAAAAGCCGAGTATGAATGCGGCTTGAGTTTATCAGGCCCATTGAGTTCAAGTTATGTGGTCAGTTTAGGTACGATTTGCGCCATATGCTTTGGGCTGCGCCGGGCCAGCCCAACGCATACCACCCACTGCATAAAGAAGAATGAAATGTCATTTTGTCTCATTGCAATAAAGTTACTTACAATTATAAATAAAAAGTGCAATGTGTCGTTACAACTCTCCGTCACAGCGCACAGCAGGGGGCGTGGCTTAACTGTCACTGCTGATGTGATTGGGCCCCTTAGCGGGGTTCTCCTTTATGCTCTTGCAGACACTTATTATGAGGGCGGAAGTCTCTTCCAGACGGAGGCCGCGTGCCGCGTATTATCGCCACTTACAGGACGATTAATTGCACCCGAGACAGAGACATGAATATTCTAATTCGATATTTATTGACAAATTGAGATTCCAATAACATGACTTTACACGGCGCTCAGCGTCCGGCCAATATACATCACAGCCCCGCCCCCCCTCCTCCGGCTCCAACGCCTTACGCTGCGATGAAAGCCGGGGGAAGCTGAGAACTCACCGCCGCTGAGGAACTACAAGGCCCAGCATTGCCGCGTATTCAGAATAGCGATAAAATCACAAGTCCGATCCGAGAACTCAAATGTCACAACACAAGTCCGATCCCGAGAACTCGAATGTCACAACACAAGTCCGATCCCGAGAACTCGAATGTCACAACACAAGTCCGATCCGAGAACTCGAATGTCACATCACAAGTCAGATCCCGAGAACTCGAATGTCACAACACAAGTCCGATCCCGAGAACTCGAATGTCACAACACAAGTCCGATCCCGAGAACTCGAATGTCACAACACAAGTCCGATCCCGAGAACTCGAATGTCACAACACAAGTCCGATCCCGAGAACACGAATGTCACAACACAAGTCCGATCCCGAGAACACGAATGTCACAACTCAAGTCCGATCCGAGAACTCGAATGTCACAGCACAAGTCAGATCCCAAGAACTCGAATGTCACAACACAAGTCCGATCCCGAGAACTCGAATGTCACAACACAAGTCCGATCCCGAGAACTCGAATGTCACAACACAAGTCCGATCCCGAGAACTCGAATGTCACATCACAAGTCAGATCCCGAGAACTCGAATGTCACAACACAAGTCCGATCCCGAGAACTCGAATGTCACAACACAAGTCCGATCCCGAGAACTCGAATGTCACAACACAAGTCCGATCCCGAGAACTCGAATGTCACAACACAAGTCCGATCCCGAGAACTCGAATGTCACAACACAAGTCCGATCCCGAGAACTCGAATGTCACAACACAAGTCCGATCCGAGAACTCAAATGTCACAACACAAGTCCGATCCCGAGAACTCGAATGTCACAACACAAGTCTGATCCCGATGGGCACTGATTTGCAGTACTGATGGGCACTGATTTTCAGTACTGATGGACACTGATATGCAGTACTGATGGACACTGATATGCAGTACTGATGGGCACTGATATGCAGTACTGATGGGCACTGATTTGCAGTACTGATGGACACTGATATGCAGTACTGATGGGCACTGATATGCAGTACTGATGGGCACTGATATGCAGTACTGATGGGCACTGATATGCAGTACTGATGGGCACTGATTTGCAGTACTGATGGACACTGATATGCAGTACTGATGGGCACTGATGGTGTGACAGAGAGATGAGCTCATCACTGTGCTGCTTCTCCTGTCACTGTCCAATCACAGGCTGACAGCAAGTCCAGGGCGGACTCTGAGGTAGCAGGCTGAATGATGCTGGCCATTGGACTGGGGACATCTAGTGGCAGAAAGAAGTACTGTGGGGGAAATCTCTGGATTGAAGGTGAATATTGCAGCAGCTGATTTCATTTGAATGGCCTCTCCATTCTTATCTCGTTTTTGGCTGGAGTTCTGCTTTAAATAAAACCCGATTGCATCGATCACAGCGGTAGCGGCGCGGCACACCAGGCGGCCGGGTTTGCCAATCTTCCAGTCAATAAACAACGTAACATCTGTGGATCTGGCAGCCGGGCGTCCCTGTTTATCTACAATAGCAGTTTAATTATAAACATGTCACACGGCTCCGGGATCTCCGCATCAACGGGGGAGACGCAGATCTCTACATACCTGACGCAGGAACATTAACCCTTCCCGAGGAAGCCCGCCGATTCTAGAGGAGGCGCGCACAATGCACAAGTGCCGGGGATTTCACGTGCATGCGCTGCGGTGCGCTGCGTTTTTTTTCCCCACAGCTGAATGGAAATGTTAGGCACTGCAGAGCATTGCAATGTGTTACAGCGATGACACGACCGACACAAGCTGACCAATGAAATGAGACCGTGAGCGAGGTGTGCAGGAGCATGCGCGATTTTGTGTGCGTTCCACCATCACACGAATGAATGAATCCAGCGAGAGCACAGAAAATACGTCTGACATCAGCCCACTCCTGATTGGTCAATACAAGAAGTGACATTCTTCTTATAATGTTGCAACTCTTTCTCTCATTCTTTTTTCCTTCTTTATCTCTTTTTCATTCCTTATTTCTCTCTCTCTCTTTTTTTTTCCTGTTTTTTTTTCTATCTTTCTCTCTCTTGTTTTCATTTTGTTTCCTTCTTTCGCTCTCGCCTTTATTCATTCCTTTATTCCCTCTCTCTCTCCCTTTCATTCTATTTCCCTTCTTTCTCCCTCTCTTTCATTCCTTTTCTCTCTATTTTATTCCTTCCTGCCCTCTCTCTTTTTCATTCTTTTTTCCTTTTGTTCCTCTTTAATTATTTTTTCCTTCTTACCCTCAATCTCTTTTATTTCTTCTTTCTCTTTCTTTCATTCTTTTTTCCCTCACTCTCCTTAGTTCCTTCTTTCCCTCTCATTTTCATTCATTTTTCTTCTTTTTCTCTCTCTTTCATTCCTTCTTCCCCTCTCTCTCTTTCATTATTTTTTCCTTCATCTCTCTCTTTCATTCCTTCTTTCCCTCTCTCTCGCTCTCTTTCATTCTTTATCTCTCTCTTTCATTCCTTTCTTGCCTCTCTATTTTATTCCTTCTTTGCCTCTCTCTCTTTCAGTATTTTTCCCCTCTCTATTTCATTCCTTCTTTCCCTCTCTCTTTCAATCCTTTTTCCTTCTTTCCCTCCATCTCTTTCATTTCTTCTTTCTCTTTCATTCTTTTTTAATTCTTTCCCTCACTCTCCTTCATTCTTTCTTTCCCCTCACTCTTTCATTCTATTTTCCTTTTCCCTCTCTTTCATTCCTTCTTCCCCTCTCTCTTTCTTTCATTCCTTTCTTGCCTCTCCATTTTATTCTTTCTTTCCCTCTCTCTCTTTCATTATTTTTTCCTTCTTTCTCTCTCTCTCTCTTTCAATACATCCCTCTCTTTCTTTCATTCCTTCCTTGCCTCTCTATTTTATTCTTTTTTTCCCACTCTCTTGAATTCATTCTGTCTTTCCCTCTCTCGCTTTCATTCTTTTTTCCTTCTTTCCTCCCTCTTTCATTCCTTCTTTCCCTGTCTCTCGCTTTCCTTTTCATTCCGTCTTTCCCTGTCTCTCGCTTTCATTCTTTTTTCCTTCTTTCCCCCTCTCTTTCATTCGTCCTTTCCCTCTTTCTTTCATCCCTTCTTACACTTTCTCTCTTTCATTCTTTTTTCCTTCTTTCTTTCATTCCTTCTTTCCTTCTCTCCCTTTCATCCCCCCCCCCCCCCCCAGCAACAATAGACATCTGGCAGCAACAGGTCTCCCAATAACCAGCATCAGTATACTCCCTGGAAGCCAGAAACAATAGATCTTCAAAAGAAGATCTCTCCCAGCAATAATAGGCCCCTCCCTCAACAGTAGATGTCTCCCAGCAACAATAGGCCCCTCCCTCAACAATAGACTCCTCCCTCAACAGTAGATCTCTCCCAGAAACAATAGACTCCTCCCTCAAAAGAAGATCTCTCCCAGCAACAATAGGCCCCTCCCTCAACAATAGATCTCTCCCAGTAAAAATAGACTCCTCTCACTCCATTATAGGGAGTCCCTCTGCCCCGTTGGGCTTCAAAGCGGAGCAGGTAGGGCGGGCTGTGTGGGAGGACCCCCTCACACACCCGCCATTGCCACCCGGGGCATGGAGAAAGATGGCAGATTGCCTCTGGGGGAGGCCTGCCTACTCCCAACTCCTGCAGTCCGGCTCCTCTCTCGAGTACACGCACAAAATACACTTAAAAAAAATAAAAAAAAAAGATAAAAAATTAAATAAATTCTAAATATAATATAATAATTAAGAAATATAAAATTAAAAAGATAAAAAAAATTCTAAATATAAAATACAAATATAAAATAAAATGAAAATAATAAAAGATTAAAAAAAAAAAAACGATAAAAATATATCTATATATTTTTTATTTAAAATTTAATATTTTTTTTTATAATTGTTATATTATATTTATAATTATGTATTTTTTATCTTTTTATTTTTAGTTTATATATTATTTTTGTATCTTTTTTATTTTTCTATTCCTTCCATTCTAAACAAAAAAATAATAAAACAATTAAATAAAAATACAAAAAGTTTTTTTTTAATATTTTTGTATTTGTAATTTTAATTTTTTTATTATTTTTAGAATGGAAGGAATAGAAAAATAAAAAAGAAGATCAAAAAATAATATATAAACTAAAAATAAAAAGATTAAAAATTCATAATTATAAATATAATATAACAATTATAAAAAAAAAATAATTTGCAAATTATTTGAAATAAAACTAAAAATAAGATAAAAAAAAATATAAATATAATTTTATTTTTAATAAAATAATTACGATTGATGATGGATGAGATAGATAGGAAGGAGGATTTAGTTCCACATTTACAGACACTTTGTTGCACTTATTAAACAGATACAATAAAACACTTCTGATGGGAATGTTATCGGAGGAAACAGGAACCGCTTCTTGCCGCGGTTCAATTTATTTCCAATCACACATGTATGAGAAATAAAAATATACATCCCTCTAAAAGCTCCTCGTTCTCCGTATGCGGCGGCGCGGATTAATAAACGCAGTGCGTGATTCTCCATCAAAAAATAAAAAATTCCATCCGTATATCACTCGTCGGCGATGTAGAGTGCATCGCTCAAGAGGCCGCCATAACTCATCGGGAAGGATTTACGTCGCTCGCGATGAACGAAGAACAGAAATAGACGAGGGAGGTAATGCAAAATAACACACTCTAATATAAAAGACAAAAGCTCTCCGACTCCATGCGCTTCGCTCGCCGTCCGCCTTCGTTCAGGAGCAATTTCGTCAATCTCCCGCCGATTAAAGAGGATCAAAGTTTTATGGAATGTTTCAAATTTACAACCAGGTATGTAGATGGAGATTCTGTTCTATGGCGGGAAACCGGCAAAAAGTTGCTGAGATGCAGGTCGGCGCCGGCGCGCCGCGAAAAACCGATTGAGGTCGTAAAATGCAAAAACAGACATAAAAAATAAAATGCAGATCATTCACCAACGTTTTGAGGGCACTGGGGGACCCCTTCTTCAAGGTGACCTGAGTAAGTCAGGCACCCCTCTCCGGAGGCGGTAAGGGAATGGCGCCGGATGGATTTCGGACTGTTCTTTTGGTTACTGGGATCGACTTTCTTCAGGCCCCATCCACACTTCGCATTCCCGCTCACGATTTTGTAGGGGGGCGATTTTCATGCGATTCTGCAGCATGTGTCACCCAAAAGAAGCTCCTGATTCTTTCTGGGACGACAAGCTTCACTTGATTTCTAAAGTCGCATTCTCGAAGTGCAATTCTGTTGCGCGACGATAGTATCAAAATCACATCACGCTTGGGGGGTGCCAATAAGAATGAATGGCACCCGAATGCGTGCTGCACGGTTTGGAATTGCTAGCAGAATCGCCCGTGAGCCTGAATCAGCAAGTGCGAATGGGGCCTTAAAGTTGCATTTTTTGACGCAATCGCAAATTCTTTTGCGTGATAATCGCCGCAAAATCGCATTGTGTTTGGAGGTGCCATTTATAAGCAAACGGCACCCAAAGGCTTGTTGCACGGTTTGCACCAACTGCCACGCAATTTGGAACGCCAAGTGTTCGTAGCGCCTTAAAGTCACCTTAAAGTCGCGTTTTTCCGCAAATACAGTGCGATTCTGTCACGTGACAATCGCAGCAAAATCTGGCAGAGGAGTTACGTCCTCCTCTCATATGCAGAGTTCTGACCTCCTCTCTGCTGCCCAGTGGCGGCTGGTGGATTCTTCTTTGGGGGGGGTGGCAAACAAACAACACCCCCATTGGCACCATGGCACAGAATCTGCCCCCCACTGCGGGTGGTCCGGCACGGCACTTACCCGCTCGTGTGGTGAGGCTATGGTGTCCTCCCCTGGAGTGCGGGCAGCGGCCGCCTCAGCTCCGGTGTGCGCACTTTCAGCTTCCTCTGTCGCGTGTCTTTCGCCAAAGCATTAGGCATCCAATAGGATCGCCTGACGCTGTGGCCAATCGGGAACCAGACCTGCCTCCTGATTGGCGGGGAGGAACTTTAGTGTGATAATAACGAAAATTCATTTGCTATGGTCACACAACTGGGTGGGCTCGGAGCGCAATGCTCTGCGCCCCGAGCTGACCCTTTTTTGAAGACTATTAGAGCCTATGGCTCTAATCAGGTGTTTTAAACCCCCCCCCCCCCATTGGAATCCATTGTCCTGCGCCACTGATATATAGATCAGGGGCCAGATGCATGGATAGGAGAGGCGGCGCCCGTGCTCCCTCTATAAATGGGCCACTGCTGCTGCCCACTGCTGAAACAAGGTGGGGGGCGGAGATGATGGGGGGCGCTGCAACTGCAGGAGAGGTGCCAGGACCACATAACATGGTCTGGTGGGCCGGATTCGGCCCATGGGCCTTGTGTTGGACACATCTAAAAACAAGGATCGTTATTTTTAGCCATGTGAGTAATTTTCATATCTCATTGGATGTAGCTAAAAAATAAAAAATACATTGTAAATAAAGATTCTTATGTTGGTGTGTTTGTTTGTAAACAGAGCTTACCACATACAAATAACAGAATTCTTATAGGCTGCCCTGGTCATTGGGTAGAGGTTGTGAAGCTGTGAATGAATAGCCGGCAAACCGCTACAAAGCCCATGCAACTCTTTATTTTAATCCAGGATAAAAAGATACAAATTTTCTCTCAGGCTCCACACTAACGCGTTTCGGCCCAACGTGGGCCTTAGTCATAGTCAGAGCGGTGCCCTGGCCCTAGAAAAGGGCCGATTGTGAACTATTGGTTACAACCACCTCCACCTACCTCCAGGTGTCCACTTTCCATTGGGTTCCCACCTGGTATAATATGATTCTCTATGTACACTATATTATCAAAAGTATTGGGACGCCTGCCTTTACACGCACATGAACTTTAATGGCATCCCAGTTGTAGTCCGTAGGAAGACTACAACTGGAAGAATGGTCAAACATTCCCATAGACACACTCCTAAACCTTGTGGACGGCCTTCCCAGAAGAGTTGAAGCTGTTATAGCTGCAAAGGGCGGAGCCAACTCAATATTGAACCCTACGGACTGAGACTAAGATGCCATTAAAGTTCATGTGCGTGTAAAGGCAGGCGTCCCAATACTTTTGGTAAGATTTTCTGTATAGGTCTCCCCATCATTGACCAATGGTGTAACACGAGTGGTAGTATGTAGTAGTATGCTTCAGGGCTCTACATGGTGAGACCTTCTACATATCAGCATTACAATGTATATTTTCTGTAAGTAAACAATATATCGCTAACATTAGCTGTTCGGAGTTCTGACTTCCATTTACCGTCTGGGCGACAACAAGTGCCAGCAAGCTGGAAATTAAATTTAATTCTACAACAGATAAGCTAAATACAGTTCTGAAATTACTCCCCCCCCACACACTGATCACTTTACACAACATTTATATAAAAAAAAAAACAGAAAAAAAGAAAAGAGGAAACAAAAAACAAATCAACTCTAAATACTGATAAATAAAATTCACATTTGGACTAAAATCCGACCGAAAAGAAAAACAGTCAATAAATGATGAGCGTGCTCCTTGTTGCCCCTCTGGGGACCGCCGGGACGGTTGGCACAGGTATAGTCTATATACTGGCACAGCCTGCCCATTGATAGTACAACTCACAACCTGCAAGCCATAACCTATAGGACATAATAATCTTCATCTTGTACCACCGGCGGAGTGCCACCTGCTTGACCCCCTTGCCACACCTAGGTAGATGTTTGGCGACCAAAACCCACCACCATGGTGGCCTCCATAGTCACATGTGTTTGTGGCCAGAGGTGACAAAATAGAACTAATCAGCGTTGGCCAGAAGTCTATCCCTGGGTCAAGGAAGAAGGGTGGAGGACAGGGGGGTTGGTGGGAAGGGTGGAGGGCAGGGGGGGTTGGTGGGAAGGGTGGAGTGAACCGGGGTTGGCGGGAAGGGTGGAGGGCAGGGGGATTGGAGGGAAGGGTGGAGGGCAGGGGGGTTGGTGGGAAGGGTGGAGGGCACCGGGTTTGGCGGGAAGGGTGGAGATCAGGGGGATTGGTGGGAAGGGTGAAGGGCAGGGGGGTTGGTGGGGAGGGTGGAGGGCACCAGGGTTGGTGGGAAGTGTGGAGGGCACTGGGGTTGGTGGGAAGGGTGGAGGGCAGGGGGATTGGAGGGAAGGGTGGAGGGCAGGGGGTTGGTGGGAAGGGTGGAGGGCAGGGGGATTGGAGGGAAGGGTGGAGGGCAGGGGGGTTGGCGGGATGGGTGGAGGGCACCGGGGTTGGCGGGAAAGGTGGAGGGCACCCGGGTTGGTGGTAAGGGTGGAGGGCAGGGGGGTTGGTGTGAAGGGTGGAGGGCATCAGGTTTGGTGGGAAGGGTGGAGGTCAGGGGTTTTGGTGGGAAGGGTGGAGGGCAGGGGGGTTGCGGGAAGGGTGGAGGGCAGGGGGTTGGCGGGACGGGTGGAGGGCACCGGGGTTGGCGGGAAAGGTGGAGGGCACCGGGGTTGGTGGTAAGGGTGGAGGGCAGGGGGGTTGGTGGGAAGGGTGGAGGGCATCAGGTTTGGTGGGAAGGGTGGAGGTCAGGGGTTTTGGTGGGAAGGGTGGAGGGCAGGGGGGTTGCGGGTATGGTGGATGGCAGGGAGTTGGCGGGATGGGTGGCATTAAACTTCAGCTGTGACAGGCAGAGGCGGCGATGTCCCCATGGGATGTGCAGTGTGGAGCTCAGTGGATACTGTACAGGGAACGCTCAGAATACCAATGACACGCCGAGCCAAAGACAGAGGCACTTAGCAACTGATAGGGTTCATTGTCAACGGCACACTGTGCTGCCTAGCCTGCAGGTCCTGAGTACTATAATAGTACCAGAGAGGAGCACCGACCCAATAGATAGATAGATAGATAGATAGATAGATAGATAGATAGATAGATAGATAGATAGATAGATAGAATACTGCACACTATACTACCTACAGGTCCTGAGCAATAATAGTACCAGATAACAACTAGCAGCAGGTGCTCTAACCAGACCTAGAATATAGATAGATAGATAGATAGATAGATAGATAGATAGATAGATAGATAGATAGATAGATAGATAGATAGATAGATAGATAGATCAACTGCACCCATTTACTTTTGCACCAAGTCAGTGAAAGGGTTATCTATCCAACACAATCTGTAGCACCAGGTAGCCGGAAAGATACAATATACAGGGAATAGATACTGAGGGGAAGGAAAGCAGAAGATACAATTGTTTCATATTTGTTCTAAATTCACCTTTTTTTCACTTTGCCAATGCAGCATTGCGAGAGTCACCCAGCATTTGCCAACAGCCAGAGTCACCCAACATTTGCCAACAGCCAGAGTCAACCAGCATTTGCCAACAGCCAGAGTCAACCAGCATTTGCCAACAGCCAGAGTCACCCAACATTGCTAATCGCCAGAGCACCCAACATTAAAAACAACCAGTCACCCAGCACTGCCAACATCCAGAGTCACCCAGCACTGCCAACAGCCAGAGTCACCCAGCACTGCCTACAGCCAGAGTCACCCAGCACTGCCACCAGCCAGTTTTACCCAGCACTGCCAACAGCCAGAGTCACCCAGCACTGCCAACAGCCAGTCACCCAGCATTGCTAGTAGCCAAAGCACCCAAACACTGCCAATACCCATGGTCACCCAACCCTGCCAACAGTCACCCGACATTGCCAATTGCACAACCACCAGGCTAATAGCCAGATCACCAAACATCACCAATAGCCAGAGTCACCCAGCACTGCCAACAGCCAGAGTCACCCAATACTGCCAACAGCTAAAGTTACCCAAAATTGTCAACAGTCATTTAAAAGCTGGAGTCACCCAGCACTGCTAATAGCCAGAGCACTCAACATTGCCAATAGTCAGTCACCCTTACCCAGCACTGCCAGCAGCCAAAGTCATCCAACACTGCCAAAAGCTGGAACCACCCAACATTGCCAATAGCCAGAGCACCCAACGTTGCCAATAAGAAGAGTCACCCATCTCTGCCAAAATCTGGGGTCATCCAACATTGCCAATAGTCAGAGGACCCAACACTGCCAATACCCAGAGTTACCCAATCCTGAAAACAGACAGTTGTCCAGCAATGCCAACAGCCAGAGTCACCCAGCACTGCCAACAACCAGAGGATGGAATATTGTCAATACCCAGTTATCCAACCCTGCAAACAGCTAGATTTACCCAGCGCTGAAAAAAATCTGGAGTCACCCAGCATTAATACCCAGAGCACCCAACACTGCCAATACCCAGAGCACCCAACACTACCAATACCCAAAACACCCCACAATGCCAATACCCAGAGTCACCCCAGCACTGCCAACAGAGTCACCCCAGCACTACCAACATCAGTATCACCCAGGTCACAGACACACAACCACACACACCTATATATGCCAGCACCCCATGCACCTGGCAGTCATTGCTCTGTATGTATTACAATGTGGCACAGAGGGGTGATGGCTGCGATGGCTGATCGCAGTGCCCTCTGGAAGCATGCCCACCCTACAGAGAGATAGAGAGGTGCCTACCTTGAGCCCAGGCTTGGCACACCAGTGCCAGCATCGTTATCCATTGAAGGCTGTGCCAGCCGTATCCTCCGGGCATTCTCTGGTTGTAATCCTTGTGGGTAGAATAGGAGAGAGATGTGTAGACAGCTGTGCTCTCTTCCCCCAATGCCAACCTGTTTGCCAGTCAGGATGGTGAGCCCTCTACATGGAGGGGTTCCTGAGCCTTCACTTAGATCCCCAGGGCAGTGAAGTTGATGGCACTGAGTCTCCTTGGAAGCCTTACATCCCCATGTCCAGAATCTTCAGCGGAAAGTTTATGTGCCCCTAAAGGGTGGGCAATGCCAGGGCAGAAGTTTTGCAGCTGGTGCCTTGCAGTTATGTGCCAGGTGGGGTGTGCAATGTGCCCTGCAAGGCTGTCAGCGCCTTCCCTCCTCTCTGCCCAGTTCCCTGAATGCCTCCAGCTCAGCCTGGCTGCTGCTCTGTGGATGGAGAACTGGGGAATGCTGCTGCTGCATCTGCTGGAGCCCAAAGAGCTGGATGAGGAGGAGGAGGGATGGAGGGAGCGCTGGGAGGGAGGGATGTGTGCGGAACCATAGCGACGCCTGACACCTAGTGGCCGAATTGGGGCATTGCATGCGAGCTCCTTCACTTTTCTTTTTGTATGAAAAGTAGATTTTGTGTCCCCAGCATGAGTCACATTCTTCCATTTAAAGTGGAACTTCAATAAAACAAAGAAAATGTGTGGCATGTCCCCCACCATATCTCTTCTGCAATTAAAGATCCTTATCTGCCTGTGTACAATCCTCTTATCATCCATGGCTCAGTGTGCAGTTACAGCATGCTGCCTGGATGGATCACCCCCCCCCCCCCTCCTCCTCCTCACCAGGGCTGGATGAACCATTGACCCCTTCGCTGACAGCTGACAGTGTCATTGCTAGGATTTTTTTTTTTGCACACATCTTTAACGGCTTAGGCTGGCCCAACATGTTCACGTTTGTTGTACAAATTTCCTTTAGATGTTAATACAATGGCCTGCCAGATTGGACAAGGACCTGTCAGATTGGACAAGGGTCTGTCAGATTGGACAAGGGTCTGTCAGATTGGACAAGGGCCTGCCAGATTGGACAAGGGCCTGTCAGATTGGACAAGGGCCTGCCAGATTGGACAAGGGCCTGCCAGATTGGACAAGGGCCTGCCAGATTGGACAAGGGTCTGCCAGATTGGACAAGGACCTGTCAGATTGGACAAGGGCCTGCCAGATTGGACAAGGGTCTGTCAGATTGGACAAGGGCCTGCCAGATTGGACAAGGGCCTGCCAGATTGGACAAGGGTCTGCCAGATTGGACAAGGACCTGTCAGATTGGACAAGGGCCTGCCAGATTGGACAAGGGTCTGCCAGATTGGACAAGGGCCTGCCAGATTGGACAAGGGTCTGCCAGATTGGACAAGGGCCTGCCAGATTGGACAAGGGCCTGCCAGATTGGACAAGGGCCTGCCAGATTGGACAAGGGCCTGCCAGATTGGACAAGGGTCTGCCAGATTGGACAAGGGTCTGCCAGATTGGACAAGGGCCTGCCAGATTGTACAAGGGTCTGCCAGATTGGACAAGGGCCTGCCAGATTGGACAAGGGTCTGCCAGATTGGACAAGGGCCTGCCAGATTGGATACAATTGAAAGTTGTTTAGTTTTGACTTCATATTATATCATTTTTGGTAAATCTGAAGGAAAATTGTACCAGACAATTGAACATGTATGGCTAGCCCAAGTTCACCTTTAGAAAAATAAATAAACGAATGAATAGATAGATAAATAAGTGATTTTGCAGGTAAAAAAAAAAAATGTGAATTCATTATTATTCTTTTTTTTTTTTTCTTACCTTGCACCCACGATCAGATCATTGCAAACTACGAGCCGTCTGCCGAGGTGACATACCTGACTTGTAGTTCTTTCATTCACAGATCTCTGAATAAGTGGCGAGGCTGTGCGGGTCGCTATTCCTGTTCCGGCTAGAAAAAAAAAAATTAGGGATTTTTTTTCTCTCACTTTCACCGTGCCTCCTAACTTTCTGAGATGGCAAAGAAGGACACTTTTAGCACAAAGTATGAAGGTAAGGGACACACTCCCCACTCCCTGAAGAATGATTGCACAATGTTGAATTGGTTAAACCCCCACATAATTACCCATAATAACAATATCCTCTTTATATAAAGTAGTGTAATATGGGGAGTGTCCTCCCCCTCTTTATATAAAGCAGTGTAATGTGGGGTTCCTCAGGGGTGTGTCCTCTCCCTCTTTATATAAAGCAGTGTAATGTGGGGTTCCTCAGGGGTGTGTCCTCTCCCTCTTTATATAAAGCAGTGTAATGTGGGGTTCCTCAGGGACGTGTCCTCTCCCTCTTTATATAAAGCAGTGTAATGTGGGGTTCCTCAGGGACGTGTCCTCTCCCTCTTTATATAAAGCAGTGTAATGTGGGGTTCCTCAGGGACGTGTCCTCTCCCTCTTTATATAAAGCAGTGTAATGTGGGGTCCCTCAGGGACGTGTCCGCTCCCTCTTTATATAAAGCAGTGTAATGTGGGGTTCCTCAGGGACGTGTCCTCTCCCTCTTTATATAAAGCAGTGTAATGTGGGGTTCCTCAGGGACGTGTCCTCTCCCTCTTTATATAAAGCAGTATAATGTGGGGTTCCTTAGGGACGTGTCCTCTCCCTCTTAATATAAAGCAGTATAATGTGGGGTTCCTCAGGGGTGTGTCCTCTCCCTCTTTATATAAAGCAGTATAATGTGGGGTTCCTCAGGGGTGTGTTCTCTCCCTCTTTATATAAAGCAGTGTAATGTGGAGTTCCTCTGGGACGTGTCCTCCTCCTCTTTATATAAAGCAGTATAATGTGGGGTTCCTCAGGGGTGTGTCCTCTCCCTCTTTATATAAAGCAGTATAATGTGTTGTTCCTCAGGGGTGCGTCCTCTCCCTCTTTATATAAAGCAGTGTAATGTGGGGTTCCTCAGGGACGTGTCCTCTCCCTCTTTATATAAAGCAGTATAATGTGGGGTTCCTCAGGGACGTGTCCTCGCCCTCTTTATATAAAGCAGTGTAATGTGGGGTTCCTCAGGGACGTGTCCTCTCCCTCTTTATATAAAGCAGTGTAATGTGGGGTTCCTCAGGGGTGTGTCCTCTCCCTCTTTATATAAAGCAGTGTAATGGGGGGTTCCTCAGGGACGTGTCCTCTCCCTCTTTATATAAAGCAGTGTAATGTGGGGCGCCTCTTCTCCCTTATTCCCAAACTACAATGATAATATTGCAGTAGTGTCAGATGAACAGGACAGGATTTCCAGACATCTCCAGGTACACAGGTGAGTTCATTGGCATAGATCCTCAGAGAAGCGCAGGTGAGATCATTAGCAGCTCTGAGTGTCTGGGGCTTCTTCACACAGGTGTGTTCATCAGCATTGATCAGCACAGGCACAACATGAGCGCACATACAGCCTAGGTTCACACTGCTGCGAATTCAAAATCGCTGTAAAATGCGCGATTTCGCGGCCGCGATAATGTAAATCGCGGCCCGAAATCGCAAAAAGTAGTACAGGAACTACTTTTTTAAATCGCAGATGCGGCGTCGCACTGATTAGGACAGTGCCATTGCCGACAAATGCCGCCGATTTGAGATGCGATTTGACATGTCAAATCGCATCTCAAATCGTTCCAAATCGTACCCAGTGTGAACCAGGGCACAAACCAATTTCTAATGCTAGATCCCCTCCCCCGGGGGACATGTACTAGGACGGAAAGAATCGTTTTTTCAGATTTTTTGTTTCAGGGAGCAGTGATCTCAGTCATGATTAAAGTGCCCTGAGCCCGATTGGGAAGCGACTCATCTGTACAGTGTGTGGGACCTACTACAGCGGCAACACTGACAGTTCCAAAGATAAAAGTGCGTTTAAATTGCCGCCAAAATGACTCAGCCTCTTCTGACAAAATGACAGGGGATTGTATAGACGGGGGATTGTATAGACGGAGATTGTATAGACGGGGATTGTATAGACGGAGATTGTATAGACGGGGATTGTATAGACGGAGATTGTATAGACGGGGGATCGTATAGACGGGGGATTGTATAGACAGGGATTGTATAGACGGAGATTGTATAGACGGGGATTGTATAGACGGAGATTGTATAGACGGGGGATCGTATAGACGGGGGATTGTATAGACAGGGATTGTATAGACGGGGGATCGTATAGACGGGGATCGTATAGACAGGGATTGTATAGACGGGGGATCGTATAGACGGGGGATCGTATAGACGGGGATTGTATAGACGGGGGATCGTATAGACGGGGGATCGTATAGACGGGGGATTGTATAGACGGGAATCGTATAGACGGAGGATCGTATAGACGGGGGATTGTATAGACGGGATCGTATAGACGGGGATTGTATAGACGGGGGATTGTATAGACGGGGGATCGTATGGACGAGGGATTGTATAGACGGGGGATCGTATAGACGGGGATTGTATAGACGGGGGATTGTATAGATGGGGATCGTATAGACGGGGATCGTATAGACGGGGATTGTATAGACGGGGGATTGTATAGACGGGGATTGTATAGACGGGGATTGTATAGACGGAGATTGTATAGACGGGGGATCGTATAGACGGGGGATTGTATAGACGGGAATCGTATAGACGGGGATCGTATAGACAGGGATTGTATAGACGGGGGATCGTATAGACGGGGATTGTATAGACGGGGGATCGTATAGACGGGGGATCGTATAGACGGGGGATCGTATAGACGGGGATTGTATAGACGGGGGATTGTATAGACGGGGGATCGTATGGACGAGGGATTGTATAGACGGGGGATCGTATAGACGGGGATTGTATAGACGGGGGATTGTATAGACGGGGGATAGTATAGAGGGGGATTGTATAGACGAGGATTGTATAGACGGGGGATTGTATAGACGGGGGATAGTATAGAGGGGGATTGTATAGACGAGGATTGTATAGACGAGGATTGTATAGACAGAGGATCGTATAGACGGGGATCGTATAGACGGGGATCGTATAGACGGGGATCGTATAGACGGGGATTGTATAGACGGGGGATTGTATAGACGAGGGATTGTATAGACGGGGGATTGTATAGACGGGGATTGTATAGACGGGGATCGTATAGACGGGGGATCGTATAGACGGGGGATCGTATAGACGGGGATCGTTTAGACGGGGATTGTATAGACGGGGGATTGTATAGACGGGGATCGTATAGACGGGGATCGTATAGACGGGGGATCGTATAGACGGGGATTGTATAAACGGGGATCGTATAGACGGGGATTGTATAGACGGGGGATCGTATAGACGGGGGATCGTATAGACGGGGATCGTATAGACGGGGGATCGTATAGAAGGGGATCGTATAGACGGGGGATCGTATAGACGGGGGATCGTATAGACGGGGATCGTATAGACGGGAGATCGTATAGACGGGGGATCGTATAGACGGGGGATCGTATAGACGGGGGATCGTATAGACGGGGGATCGTATAGACGGGGGATCGTATAGACGGGGATCGTATAGACGGGGGATCGTATAGACGGGGATCGTATAGACGGGGGATCGCATAAACGGGGATCGTATAGACGGAGGATCGTATAGACGGGGATTGTATAGACGGGGATCGTATAGACGGGGGATCGTATAGACGGGGGATCGTATAGACGGGGGATCGTATAGACGGGGATCGTATAGACGGGGGATCGTATAAACGGGGATCGTATAGACGGGGGATCGTATAGACGGGGGATCGTATAGACGGGGGATCGTATAGACGGGGATCGTATAGACGGGGGATCGTATAGACGGGGATCGTATAGACGGGGGATCGTATAGACGGGGGATCGTATAGACGGGGATCGTA